>NC_140944.1:32773392-33015892 GCF_014529385.1 Adiantum capillus-veneris | reverse complement strand
AACAACAAAATGGAAGGAGCTCTACACAATAGAGAATCAACACTATTCTACTTTGAGAATCGGGTAACTCAAGTCACCAAGGTAATTATCACAGTCAGTTTTCAAGTCGCACCTGATGCTGCAACACAGATAACGAAATCATTGGCTCACACTCTCACTAGAGAAACTAGGGATCTACTGAGTTTGTTTCAGGAAAGAACACCACCCTCTCCCACAAGCTTGGACAGTGACTAAGCACCTCTAAGCTTCACATGAATCAGGACAACCTACCTCAAGACAGATCACACATACCAACACGTGTACGCTCAATCAAGGTAATACTGGATTTGAAGGCTCACTATCAGCACGTCATTGACACCATGCTGGGTGGGGAGCCATTTTTTAAGGTTCTGGCATCAGATCGACCATTTGTCCTACCTTTGGTACAAGGCAATGTACCGTTTGAAGTTTTAATCTATGTCCTAGTATAAGAGGGTATACACGCCTCCTTGTAAAGAAGAAAAAAACTTTTGCAAGTTAAGCAGTGTGTCTTTCTAGCTCTCTCTCAGCAATCATGGCAAGTGTAGCATTTCCAACATTTAAAGGAAAGAAGGGGGAGGATTTGGTAACAGACTTTCTAGATGGCTTTGAAGTAGCATGTGTAGTGAGCAACAAAGATACGGATGAATCCCGGGTTAGAATCTTTAAGCATCTCATGAAGCTAGAAGCTAGATCATGGTACAATGCACTTCCACAAGCAACCAAGGATGACTGGGAACCCTTAAAAACCGCTTTTAAGAGGCACTTTGGGGGAGGTACCACTTCAGAAAAGTTGTGGGACAAGTTGAGAGACTTGAAGTAGGAGGGTCTTTTAGAATATGCCACCTATGAGTCCAAATTTGTGGATTTGTGGGAACAGTGGGTTGAGTCACTGGCAAGGGGGGAAGCTGCACCCGATTTCCTAAAAAAATATCGGTTCACGCATGGCTTATGTCCGCTTCTCAAGGAGAAGGTGAAAGGTAGATTCTCAGCTACATACGAGTTAGCCGTTGAGATTGCTCGCCTTAAGGACAAGAAGCTGCGAATGAAAGCCAAAGAAACCGAGTCAACAGAAACAGCAACATCACGTCGACCGGCAACTACGAAAACCACCATTCCACCACCACCACCGGCTCTTGGGGTAAGAGATGACCAACAAGATATGTTGGCCCATATTACTGACCAACTGCAGAATTTGTATGTCCACTTAATACAACAAGGGAGGAGTCAAGAAAGAGATCAAGACCCTGGAAGAGCACGACGACAAAACAAGGAGTATCATTGCTACAACTGCGGAGAAGACGGTCACGGTATGTACTACTGTCCCAAACCACGACAAAACTATAATAGAGGAGGTAGGAGGAACCAATTGTCACCCCCTACAGAAAGAACGCCCCCACTCCGAGCATCAACCCCACCAACACAAATTCTACGTCCACCCCAGACACCACTACAAGCATCCATTCCACCTCTTCCACTAGCCCCACCACCTGATCGCCCTGTAAACATCATAAGGCTAGAAGAGAAAGGAAAAGCCGTAGTAGTGGATCCACCCAGAGCAAAGGAGAGGGACAAGGGTAAGGAGAAGGTAACCTTTTTAGAACCACTTGAGGCCATGACTGTGAAAAGAGCTAGGAGGGAGAAGGCTACACAATCAGATGATGAGAGAAGCATGAGAGGAGAAACTAGCAAGAGGCCATCCAGGCCACGACGGAAATTGGGCATCACCGACTTCCAGCTAGGGGAAAGTTCTAAGCCCTATGATCTAACATTGGATGTGGCAGAGCAAGGACCGAAGATTACATGGCCACAGCTGCTACATCTTGTACCTAAAGTAAGGCGACAATGGTCTAAAATGGTAAGTACAAGACGCTCCAAAACAAAGGTAGCCGGAGCAATTTCGGGATGCAACATGGATGACATCCTTCCAATTGTCGACATAAACATAAAAGGAAAGAGGGTTGGAAACACCTACATTGATGGAGGTGCACAAATCTATGTAATGAGCGAAGCTATGATGCTTTGATTAGGGCTCGAGGTTGACAGGCCTTCTCCATGCAAGGCAAAGATGGCAAACAACGCAAAAGTAAAGTGTGTGGGTGTGGTAAGTGCCGTGAAAATCAAAGCTTTCAACACTGAGGTAGAGGTAGATGTTTTTGTAATGCCTACTAAGGGGGAGGGCTATCCACTAATTTTGGGAAGGCCATGGTTGATGGCCATGAAGGCAAAACAGGACTGGGGTACTGGCCTTCTACGCATGACCGGTAAGAAAGGGGAGACAATCTACTACGACATGAGGATTGGCAAGCAGAAGCAAATGAATCTGGAAACATCGGCAGATGAAACCACTAGCGAATCTTCCAGTTCTGAGGAGGAGACCACATCCACCGACGAAAGTGACAGTTCCATTGATGTGATGGGTATCATTATGAAGGATCCACAAAGGGTGAGCACAACTGGTGATCCATCACCAAAAGGGCAACCCAATGAAGAGGAGAGCAAATCACCTGGCCTAGGAGGAAGTAGGTTGAAGGGTATGTTTTCTACGGAATTAACACTTGAGGAGAAAGATAGTTTTTTGCAAATGTTGATGGGATTTCCTAACCTGTTCATTGACAACTATGAAAGAATCACAGGCATTACAGTGGTGGAACATCATATTAAGCTGACGGAAGGGGTAAAACCACTTGTGCAAAAGCTACGATAACTGGGGGTCATACAAAAAAAGGCACTCTTGGCCGAGGTAAGGAAACTGCTGGAGGCGGGATTCATCTATCCTGTAGAAAACTCAGAATGGGTGTCATCCGTAGTTGTGACGCCTAAAAAGAATGGTAAGTGGAGGGTCTGTGTTGACTACAAACCACTAAATGCAGCTACAAAGACAGACCACTTTCCTCTCCCTTTCTTGGATGAAATTCTGAATGAAGTAGCGGGCTTTGAATGCTATACCGTTTGTGATGGTTATTCTGGATACTTTCAAATACGCATAGCCTTGGAAGATCAGCTAAAAACCACTTTTATCACGCCATGGGGTTGTTTTGCATACAGGGTTATGCCATTTGGTCTCACAAATGCACCTGCCACATTTCAAAGATATGTCACATATGTTTTTCAACCGTTCTTTGGAACATCCATAAGAGTGTTCATTGATGATTTTTGTATATATAGCTCCCGTATTTCACATTTAGAAAAGGTAACTGAAGGTTTGGCCAGGTTGCAGAGCCTAGGTGGGCAATTAAATGTGGATAAATGCCACATTGGGGAGAGTAAAGTCATTCTACTAGGCCATGAAATTTCAGCAAAAAGTATCAACGCCGACCCAAGTAAGGCGTCCGCACTCATAGCCCTACCTTCACCAATGACCACACGTCAACTGGTCTCTTTTCTACAGAAGGTGAGGTACTTAAGTAGATTCATACATCTACTATCACAACTTGTTCTACCACTGCAACAACTCACTCAAAGATCAACTTTCACTTGGGACGAGGAAAGCGAACATCACTACAACAAGGTAAAGGAGGTCTTAGCCACTCTGCCAACTATCTCACCACCTAAGTGGGATGAAAAATTATATGTCACCTCAAGTGTTGGTGATGACTCATTGGGGGCTGTGCTACTCCAAAAGGATACGATGACATCTTTCATGAGGCCAATCATCTCTAGTCGAATGATGACAGCAGGAGAGAAAGGTTTCACCCATGTGGAACACTTAGTCCTAGCTCTTAGATTTGCAACTACAAAGTTTAGGTCATATTTGCTGCCTAAGCAATTTGTGATTCTAACCACGGATGAAATATTTCCCTATGTTGTACAACACATGGATGTGTCTGCTAGAATTACTAAATGGCTAGTTCGTCTGCAAGAGTTTGACTACACGGTATAGATAGAAACCACGACAAGGGCAAGTTTGGGGGGACTCATGACCTACCAAGTCTTTGAAAGGAAGGAGAATCAATCTAAGGAAGGAGAAGTCCGATTACCTCCAGTACCACCGATGGTAGAAGGAGCATACTCTCTCTACTTTGATGGAGCCTACAAGCGAGCGTCCGACAAAGTAGCTGCAGGCATAGTGGTCTTTGATGACAAAGGGACAAAGGTATTTTCGTTGGGCCAATTGTTAGATTCACATTCTAACAATGAAGCTGAGTATGCAGCACTAACCAAGGGTCTACAATGGTGCGTCTCGCAAGGTGTACGACGCCTTAATGTATTTGGGGATGCTCTACTTCTGGTAAGGCAAGTAAATGGAGCATGGACATGCAAGAATCCTAGTTTAAGGACTCACTTAAGTGGTGTAAAAACCTTGTTGGGTAAGTTTGAAGAAGTTCAAATACACCATATCCCAAGGGCTCAAAACCAAGAAGCAGATGCCCTAGCAAGTGAAAGACTACATGAAGTGGTGGTTGGAGCAATAAAACTAAAGCTCCCTCTATTTCAAGGCAGTGATGCCTTGCCTGACATCATGCATTTTTTGGAAACAGGGGAATGCCCATCAGATTTAACAAAGGGACAGAAGCAATGGCTGACGCGGAAGGCCACAAGGTATCGACTCATCAATGATGGTTTGTACTGTAAGGGTAAGGACCAAATACTTAGGAAGGTCCCTCCATCTCACGAAATCACGGGAGTAATTGCTAGCTGTCACGACAGGGTTTGTGGTGGTCACTTTTCCCTAGACATAACAAGTAGGAAAATCTTGTAGGCAGGCTTCATATGGCCTAGCCTCAACCGTGATGTACACCATTGGTGCAAAACGTGTAAGTTGTGTCAAAAGGCCGGCACTAGGTCACTTATGCTTGAACCACAGACACTTATTCTTTCATATGGCCCATTTGAAAAATGGGGTATCGATGCCATTGGGCCATTACCTAGGGCCAACTCAGGAAAATTCTACATTATCATGGGGGTCGACTACATGACTAGATGGGCAGAGGCTACAGCCACCACTAGAATCACAGCGGTAGAGGTAGCTAAATTTATCTACGAGCACATATGCTGTAGGTTTGGCACACCTTTAGAGATCATCTCTGATAGAGGGCCAGGTTTCAGAGCAGACTTGGTAGGAGAATTAATGCACAAACTGGGCATTACAAGGAGGCACTCTTCACCATATTACCCTCAATGTAATGGCCTAGTTGAAAAGGTAAATGGAATGGTTTCTAAAATTATTACCAAGCAGGTAAACAATCATCCCGAAGACTGGGATAAGTATCTACTACCAGCTTTATGGGCCTACAGAACTTCATTTCGTACATCCTTGGGATTCACACCGTATCATCTAGTATTTGGTAAGGAAGCAATCTTGCCCATTGAAGTGCAACTACAAAGTCTCAGAGTAATGGCAAGCCAACTTCAACAACCCAACATGCATTTGAGAGATCACATCATCAACTTGGAAAGACTGCAGCTGGACAGAGAAGAAGCAATAAATTATTATGCAGCACAAGCAAAGCATAGACGGTTTAGCTTTAACGAGCATCTCCGGAAAAAAGAATTGAAGAAAGGAATGTTGGTGCTCCGCTACGACAATCGCTTCGACACGCGCAAGGATAAGAAACACCTGCTCCGATGGGAAGGCCCTTTCATCATCAGGAAAAAGTATGCCAATGGAAGCTACCAGGCTGATCGAAAACTTCATAAAACTAGGGTAAATGGTTGGCGACTTAAACCTTATTTTCTTGGATTTGACCAGGCTCCACCAATTGACATTCCAGATGAGGACACACCATTAGCCGCCACCTCCGACGATAATGATCAAACAGATGAGCTAGAGACATGAATGCCTCTAGCCAAAAGGGGAGGGCTAATGATGGGGGCTTTTCACAAGCCAAGCCAAGAAAAAAATAAAGTATGATTATGTAAATATATAAGAAAGGTAAAATAGGCCACCTCATGCCTGCGGGGTAGCCCATCCCCACCTTGCCTCCTTTTTCTTCACTGTTGCCCCGCCGGGTGTCCCTTTTCCTCTCCTCCACTCAAAAGGTCAACCCCCTCTCTCTTCCCCTTGTCCTTTCTCCTTTCTCTCTCCCCTCAAGCTACCCTACCTCTCACCAATAATGCATTATAACTCACCAATAATGCACCCTAACTCACATGCAACTTGCCCTATCTTCCAAAATAGTATACCCCACCCCCTCTTTCTCTCTCCTATCATATCCCATGACCCAAATACCCCCCTCTCTCTCTAAAGGGTGCCATGTCTCTTGTCTTGTAGCTAAATAACCTCCCCCACACTCACACACACTCAGTTTCACTGAAAAAGGTGCCCACAGACCCATCCCCACCCGATGGTTACCTGATTTTTCTTGTGTTCACACACATTTGCACACAGATTCACCTATGAACACACTCCCCTCTCTCCCCTCTTGTAATTACTTTATTCTCCATGTCACCTCTCACTTTTTCATCAACCCATCTCTCTCTCTTAGTCTCTCTCTCATGAGACTGCTGTTCTAGCACATATACACACAGCCAGACAAGTGGGGCCCACAGTCACATGGCCTATGTAGATAATGATTTCTTCATTTCTAAATTCTAGAATTTCTCCCCCCTCCGCCCCTATATAAAGAGGGGTCACCATCACACTAAGGACACACACCATCACCAAAGAGTACACTATGCACTGTGTGCGCCTAGTGCACACACACACACACACACACCATCACCATCATCGCAATCACCATGCTCATCTTGAGCATGACCTCTACACCCTTGGGCTATGGAAGATGAAGGGAAACTAAATGAAGGATGATGGCCATAACCCTCGTGTGAGTCTTCGCCATCAACTCCCACCTATCCGCCATGTGCTCTACCACGCTCTCCCTTCTCATTCCCCTACCCTATGCTCCCCATTTCATCGCCTTATTCTCTAAATAAAGCTTGAGGTTTTGTGAGTATGTTTTCTTGCAATGTTTTGCCCATGTGAGGTGTGAGGAATCGCCACCTAGTCTTGTGTTTGGAGTGAGCTTGTGTATGTGTGAAGGGTGTGCGGATTCGCCATCCTTTTGTGGTGCCTAAGTACTAAGCCGCTATACCCCCTCCCTCACTCTCTCTCTCTCTCTCTCTCTCTCTCTCTCTCTCTCTCTCTCTCTCTCACTTGATCTCATTCCCTTTCCTCTTCATCATTACTCCCAAGCATCCATCTCTCTTGGATGAAAACTTTGTTATGGTGGTGTGTTGTTTGCGTCCTAGCCGCTGAATCTAGGTGGTGCCCCCTGTTTGCTTTACCATGATAGGCTCGAGGCGCGCCATTCGGTCCCCGGTGTTTTAGAGGCCGTCGGGGTTCGGGGTTCGCTTTGCTCCCATCAGCGGCCTGCCAAAGGGAGAGAGAGTGTGTGATATTTTATGTGCCCTGGAGGGTTTGCTGGAAGAGAGAGGGAAAATAAAATATGAGAGGGAATGTGTGTTCCAAAAGGACGCACGGCAGCGTACCTCACACGTGCGAGTTGGTGACGGTGATAATAATACAAAAAAAATGTTTTTTTTTGTTGCGTTTACCTCCAACTCCACGAATGGGTTGATTCCTGCGGCAAAGTGACCACCACATCATCATGACAACTGGAAATTACCCACATAATTTCATTAGAAAGAGAGACCTTCCTGAGTATTTGGTCCTTGCCCTTAAAATACAAACCGTCATTGATAAGGCAATACCTTGTGGCCTTCCGGGTAAGCCATTGCTTCTGTCCTTTTGTTAAATCCAATGGACATTCCCCTGTTTCCAAAAAATGCATGATGTCAGGTAAGGTGTCACTACATGGAACTAGAGGGAGCTTTAGCTTTATAGCCCCAACCACCACTTCTTGTAGTCTTTCGCTTTCTAAGGCATCAGCTTCATGGTTTTGAGCCCTTGGGATGTGGTGTAACTACTTCAAACTTATCCAACAAAGTTTTTACACAGCTTAAGTGAGTCCTCAAGCTAGGATTCTTATATGTCCATACTCCATTTACTTGCCTTACAAAAGTAGAGCATCCCCAAATACATTAAGGCGGTTTACCCCTTGTGAAATGCACCATTGTAACCCCTTGGTTAGTGCTGCATACTCAGCTTCATTGTTAGAATGTGATTCTAACAAATGGCCAAGCAAAAATATCTTGATACCTTTGTCATCAAAGACCACTATGCCTGCAGCTGCTTTGTCGGATGCTGGCTTGTAGGCTCCATCGAAGTAGAGAGAGTGTGCTCTTTCTACCACCGGTGTCTCTGAAAGTGGTTGAACTCCTTCCCCTATACATTGCTTTACCTTCTTCTCAAAGTTTTGGTAGGTCATGAGTCCCCCCAAGCTTGCCCTTTTCGTGCTTTCTACTTGTACCGTGTAGTCAAACTCTTGCAGATGAACTAGCCATTTAGTAATCCTACCAAAAACATCCATGTGTTGTACAACATAGAGAAACATCTCATCCATGGTGAAAATCACAAATTGCCTAGACAAAAAATATGACCTAAACTTTGTAGTTGCAAATCCAAGAGCTAGGACTAGGTGTTCCACATGGGTGAAATCTTTCTCTACTGCTATCATCATTCAACTAGAGAAGTAGCTTGGACTCATGAAAGATGTTGTTGTATCCTTCTAGAGTAGCACAGCCCCCAAGGAGTCATCACCCACACTTGAGGAGACATAGAATTTTTCATCCCACTTAGGTGGTGAGATAGTTGGTAGGGTGGCTAAGACCTCCTTTACCTTGTTGTAGTGATGTTCGCTCTCCTCGTGCCAGGTGAAAGTTGATTGTTGTGTGAGTTGTTATAGTGGTAGAACAAGTTGTGATAGTAGATGTATGAATCTACTCAAGTATCTCACCTTTTGTAGAAAAGAGACCTTACTTGGATCGGTGTTGATACCTTTCGCTGAAATTTCATGCCCTAAAAGAATGACTCTACTTTCCCCAATGTGGCACTTGTCCACATTCAATTGCCCACCTAGGCTTTGCAACCTTGCCAAACCCGCAGTTACCTTTTCTAAGTGTGAAATGTGAGGGCTATATATACAAAAATCATCAATGAACACTTTTATGGATGTTCCAAAGAACAGTTGAAAGACATATGTGACATATTTGGAATGTGGCAGGTGCATTTGTGAGACCAAATGGCATAAGTCTGTACGCAAAACAACCCCATGGCATAAGGAAAGTAGTTCTTAGTTGATCTTCCAAGGCTATGCGTATTTGAAAATACCCGGAATAACCATCACACATGGTATAGCATTCAAAACCAGCCACTTCATTCAAAATTTCATCCAAGAAAGGGAGAGGAAAGTGGTCTCTCTTTGTAGCTGCATTTAGTGGTAGTAGTCAATGCAGACCCTCCACTTACCATTCTTCTTAGGTGTCACTACTACGAGTGACACCCACTCTAAGTTTTCGACAAGATAGATGAACCCTGCTTCTAGTAGCTTCCTTACCTCGACAAGGAGTGCCTTTTCTTGTATGATCCCCAGACGTCGTAGCTTATGTAAAACTAGTTTTACCCCTTCCTTCAGCTTAATATGATGTTCAACTACCGTAATACCTGTGATTCTTTCATAATAGTCAATGAAAAGATTAGGAAATCCCATCAACATTTGCAAAAATTTATCTTTCTCTTTTATTATTAGCTCCATAAACAACATACTCTTCAACCTACTTTCTCCTACGCCAGGTGATTTTCTTTGCTCTTCATTGCTTTGCCCTTCTAGTGACGGGTCGCCAGTTGTGCTTACCCTTTGTAGATCCTTCATGATGATACCCATCCACATCGATGGAACTGTCACTTTTGTCGATGGATGTGGTCTCCTCCTCATAAGTGGAAGACTCCATTAGGAAGACAATGGGGTGTAAGAGGGCCTCTTTATTTTCCATGAGATTATGGAGGTGATTAACATTTTGACAAATAGATGTACGCCATGTGTGCAAGAATGTGGGTGTGTCAGAGATGTGTAAGAGTGGTCAAAGGATACACTTTTCCCCCGAAAAAGGAGGTGGATAATTTTACGATGTTCAGCCTTCCATAACTCCTACATATATTCTTCAATTTGCATGGAGATCATAGATCTTCAATCTACACGTCAAGCTCTTTCTATAGATATGCTACATGATATGGTTTTACCCGCTAGATTTTAAATTCCATTTTGGGGGGAAACTTTGCATTCAGATAAACTAGCCGTTTTGCCTGTTTGAATTCAAAAGTTGGCTCTTTGATTGCTTTCTTAATACAAAGGTTTGACTTCCTTAAATTGCCAAATAAAGACGCCCTCCTAGAACCCATTCTCTTCCTAATGACTAGTGGTTTCATATGTTGATGTCTCTAGATCCATTTGCTTCTGTTTGCCGGTCTTCATGTCATAGTAGATTGTTTCCACTTTCTTACTGGTCATGCATAGAAGGCTAGTGCCCTAGTCCTGCTTTGCCTTCATGGCCATCAACCATGGCCTTCCCAAGATTAATGGATAGCCCTCCCCCTTTGTTGGCATCACAAAAACATCTACTTCTACCTCAATATTGAAGGATTGTACCTTCACAACACTTACTACACCCGCACATTTTACTTTTGCGTTGTTTTCCATCTTTGCTTTGCATGGAGAAGGCATGTCAACCACGAGCCCTAGCCGAAGCATCATAGCTTCACTCATCACACAAATTTGTGCACCCCCATCAATGTAGGTGTTTCCAACCCTCTTACCCTTTATGTTGACATCGACAATTGGAAGGATGTCATTCATGTTTCAACCCGAAATTGCTCCTGCTACCTTTACCTTGGAGCACCTTGTACTTACCATTTTGGACCATTTCCGCCTTACCTTTGCTGCGAGATGTAGCAGTTATGGCCATGTAATCTTTGGTCCTTGTTCTGCCACATCCAATGTTAGATCATAGGGCCTAGAACTCTCCCCTAACTGGAAGTCGGTGATGCCTATTTTTTGTCGTGGCCTTGACGGCCTCTTGCTAGTCTCTCCTTTCATGCTTCTCTCATTATCAGATTGTGTAGTCTTCTCCCTCCTAGCTCTCTTTAAAGTCATGGATTCAAATGGTTCTACGAAGGGTACCTTCTCCTTACCCTTATCTTTCTCCTTTACTCTTGGTGGATCCACTACTACACCCTTTCCTTTCTCCTCTAACCTTATGATGTTTACAAGGCAATCAGGTGGTGATGCCAGTGGAAGAGGTGGAATGGGTGCTTCTGGTGGTGCCTGGGGTGGACGTAGAATTTGTGTTGGTATGGTTGGTGCTCGAGGTGGAGGTGTTCTCTCTCTAGGGGGTGACAGTTGATTTCTCCTACCTCCTCTATTATAGTTTTGTCGCGGTTTGGGAGAGTATTACATACCGTGACCATCTTCTCCGTAGTTGTAGCAGTGATACTTCCTATTTTGTCATCGTGCTCTTCCCGGGTCTTGATCTCTTTCCTGATTCCTTCTTTGTTGTATCAAGTGGACAGACAAATTCTGAAGTTGGTCAGTAATGTGGGCCAACATAACTTGTTGGTCATTTCTTGCCCCAACATCCGGTGGTGGTGGAGGAATGGTGGTTGTCGTGGTTGTTGATCAAAGAGATGTTCCTGCTTCTATTGACTCGGTTTCTTTGGCTCTCATCCGCAGCTTCTTGTCCTTAAGGTGATCAATCTCGACGGCTAACTCGTATGTAGCCTGGAATCTACCCTTCACCTTCTCCTTGAGAAGCGACCATAAGCCATGCGTGAACCGGTCCTTTTTTAGGAAATCTGGTGCAGCTTCCCCTCTTGCCAGTGTCTCAATCCACCGTTCCCACAAATCCACAAACTTGGACTCATAGGTGGCATACTCTAAAATTCCCTCTGCTTCAAGTCTCTCAACTTATCCCACAGCTTCTCTGAAGTGGTACCTCCCCCAAAGCACCTCTTAAAAGCAGTTTTTAAGGGCTCCCATTCATCCTTAGTTGCTTGTGGAATTGCATTGTACCACGACATAGCTTCTAGATTCATGAGATGCTTCAAGATTCTAACCCGGGATTCATCTGTATCTTTGTTGCTTACTACACATGACACTTTAAAGTCATATAGGAAATCTATTACCAAATCCTCCCCCTTCTTTCCTTTAAATGTTGGAAATGCTACACTTGCCATGATTACTTAGAGAGAGAGCTAGAAAGACACACTGCTTAGTTTGCAATCCAAAGATTTTTTTTTTATTTTTTTCTTTACAAGGAGGTGTGTATACCCTTTATATACTAGAACATAGATTAAAATCTCAAACGGTACATTGCCTTGTACCAAAGGTAAGACAAATGGTTGATCTGATGCCAGAACCTCAAAGAAGCACTCCCCACCCAACATGGTGTCAATGCCATGCTGGTAGTGAGCCTTCCTGTCCACTATTACCTTGATTGAGCGTACTCGTATCGCAATGTGTGATCTACCTTGAGGTAAGTTGTACTAATTCATGTGAAGCTTAGAGGTGCTTAGTCACTGTCCAAGCTTGTGGGAGAGGGTGGTGTTCTTTCCTGAAACAAGCTCAGTATATCCCTAGTCTCTCTAGTGAGAGCATGAGCATGTGATTCCATTATCTGTGATGCAACATCAAGTGCGACTTGGAGTTACCCGATTCTCCAACTAGGATAGTGTTGATTCTCTATTATGCAGAGCTCCCTCCATCTTGTTGTTTTGGGTTGGTCATAGGTTGCGGACATGGTCTTGACTTCCTCCTTCTTCTCCTCAGCACAAGGCCTTTGTATATCCACTAAGAGTGACATGTTAGTTGACTCTCCCACTCCAAATTGATTACCATTATGCCTGGCACTCCAGCATCGATGGAGACGCAAAGTTCGTCTAGTTGTGCTTGGAGCTCTTCTTCTTCTGTTGTCCAATTAGAGAACCCTGCTAACCATTCATCCATCCTTAAAAAAATAAGGTGTTTCAGTCTTGTAAACTGGAGGGTTTCATGAAAGGATCCTCGATGGGGGTTCCAAGAAAATGATAACAGGAAATGACATGCCATATGGGGTGGCCTCTACACCACACATAGGCTCAACATCCCCAAGCATCACCTCAAGGTAGGACTTATCCTATAACTAGAGAAGGGGCACCACCTAGCATAAGTACAGCTAGGACGTAGACATAGATGACCTAGGGTAGCAAAAGTGAGATGCCCTCTAGGTAACCAACATGAAATGGTGATACAACAAACGTCTAGATGTAGAAAATGCCTAGTCAAGATTCAGGAGTGTGTGTACGAGAGAGGTATCTGACAAGGTCAAAATGGAGCATATTGGCTGACTGGAGAGGCCACATGTGATGGAGAAAAAGCAGAGTGATATACAAGAGTTGAAACATCCCGCGAATGTGGCAAAAACAAAGCTAATGAGAACAGACAATGGACTCAAAGATCAAGACAGCATTGCACACTTTTATTGATGATGATGATACTTACAAACGGTGGTCTTGACTATTACAAACCTGGCTCTTGGCACTAGGGATGCATGATGGAATGCGAGCGCCATATTATGCATGACAAAGTTTGGAGTTAGCGGGAGGTTATCACGTTAGCGGGAGGTTAGTTGAGGGAAAACATCAAGACAATGCAGCCACCGACGACTTCAATCACCAGCATCGAGAGCAGCCCGGGGTAGCATGGTGTCGGTGCATTCAATCCTAGCGTACTCATGTTGCCCTGCGGGCGAATAGTGATTGTCTTATGTGCATGGAGTGGTCGTGACTAGTAACACAACCATGATGTGGTGGATAATGGGGGGAATGGTGATGTTGCCCATGCTTGCAACAAAACATGGTGCCATGAGCTCCCTAGCATTGGTAGGTGCATTATGTGCTTAATGGTGCTTAAAATGTATAGTGCATGGAGCTAGTGTGTTCTTCCTTCACTTGTGTCCCTTTGTGCTTAACGGAGGCCTCTTTATATAGGCTTGAGAGGTGGTCCTTACCTAATGGTCCTTGCGAATACCCACTGGTCGTTGTAGGGAGTCTAGATGCCTCTCTAGTAAGAGAGATAGAGAGGGAGAGAAGGTAGAGACAGAGAAAGAGGAAAGAGTGGGCTGGGGAGAGTTTTTTATACAATCCAGTAGCCACTGGCTAGATTATTAGGGAAGAGTGGAGTTCGGGGCATTTACAAGGGTTTTGGTGATGGTTCCAGTGGCCGGTGTGAGGTTTAATGCTACCACAATTGGTATTTTGTTGCGTGAAGCCGAAAATAATGTGTCACTTCCTTTTGGTGCCGGCCGGGGCGCACCTTCAGTGCCACTTCTTGTTCGGTGTTGGTTCCTCGTGCTTTTGGCGTTTCTCCTTCGTCGATGTCGAGTTCTTCTTGCTTTTTTTACTTTTCTTTGTGAGTGTGTATGACGTGCATGTGCTTGTTCTAATGTGTGCGTGCACGTATGCATGCTCGTGAGTGTATGTGTGTGTTTTAAGATGATTTGTGAATGTGTGTCTGCATGTATATGGTTGTGGGTGTGTTCGTGTGTGTGTGTGTGTGTGTGTGTGTGTGTGTGTGTGTGTGTGTGTGTGTGTGTGTGTGTGTGTGGGAACAAGAGAGAGGGAGTAATAATAGATATAAAATATATTTTTTTTATTTTATTTTATTCTTACGATGCCTGGTGTGCAGGGAAACAGAGAGAGAGAACAAGATTGAGAGAGGGAGGGAGCACGTGTGCTGGGGAGAGGGGGGGGGTGAAGAGAGAGAGAGAGTGTGTGTGTGTGTGTGTGTGTGTGTGTGTGTGTGTGTGTGTGTGTGTGTGTGTGTGTGTGTGTGTGTGTGTGTGTGTGTGTGTGTGTGTGTGTGAATAAGAGAGGGGTGTGTGTGTATTATGGGGGAGAGAGAGATGCTGTGTGGTGCGTATGTGGGCTTATGAGGGGGGAGAGAGACAAAGAGGGCGGGAGCGAGATGGGGAGAGGAAGTGTGTGTGTGCGTGTGTGTGTGTGTGTGTGTGTGTGTGTGTGTGTGTGTGTGTGTGTGTGTGTGTGTGTTTGTGTGTGTGAATAAGAGAGAGAGAGAGAGAGGAGAGAGAGAGATCCCTATAATGTTATGTTGTGCCTGCGTGCGGGCTTGTCACATAGAGTAAGAGAGAGAGAGAGAGAGAGAGAGAGAGAGAGAGAGAGAGAGAGAGAGAGAGAGAGAGAGAGAGAGAGAGAGAGAGAGAGAGAGAGAGAGAGAGAGGGCTCACCGTGGCCTGGCCGATAGAGAGCGCGAGGGGGGGGGTTGGTCAACGAAATGGGGGGGTAGTGGGCCAAGGGGGGGTGTGGCAGAGAGAGAGAGAGAGAGAGAGAGAGAGAGAGAGAGAGAGAGAGAGAGAGAGAGATTATTGGCATGCTGGGCCGTTCACACATAGAGCACGAGAGAGAGAGAGAGAGAGAGAGAGAGAGAGAGAGAGAGAGAGAGAGAGAGAGAGATGGGTTTGGCGAACCAGGGAGAGTGGGTGATGGAGAAAGGGAGAACAATTCTTTTATGCCACGCTCCAACCCTTGAAATGTTAGGGTTCAGGCCAACTGATTGGACACCCATCTCAGTGATCGTATTAATGTTATCCATTCTTTTGATCATATAGAACAATAAGGAGAGGTGAGGGGTTAATCCTCTCACGAAGAGCCCCGCCCAACCTCTCTACATTTTCCTTTCTTGCACATCATGCTGAGCGAAAACACATTTGTGCATGCACTCTTCACAAGTGGTTTTAGAGCCGATTGGTTGTCGATGAGAGAGCTTCATTGTTGCAAATGATTTGTGCACTATATAGAGCTATTTGTTAGGAAATAAGACGTAGCTAAATAGATAATTGAGTAGATTACTTAATGGAGAGAGACAGATTTATATACATGAGATTATAGAGTAGAGAGAGAGAGAGAGTACACACGATATACGTGGTTCACCCAATGTGGGCTACGTCCACGGGAAAGCAGCCACTCAATGGCTTTAGTACTTCAAAACAAGAAGTAGTTTACAAAGGGATTATACCCTTAATGGAGCTCCCGCCTTGCTTCACTCTCACCACCTCACACTCACCTTGTTGCATCAACTTCACACTATCAAATGTGTGTAGAAATGGCCTCCTTTTATAGGCCAAAAGGGCTGCCCTCTCTTATGAGAGACAGCCATGTGTAGCCGCCCTTGTGCGAATAAGTCCAAATCGGACCCTCCAATCCGCCCATGTGTGGCCGCCCTTGAGAAGACAAGTCCGCTTTTGAATTCGGCCACCGGCCATTGACTTCCGACCACCGGCCATCGGCCATTGACTACCGGCCACCGGCCACCGGCCAACCGACCGGTTGTTTTCCGACCACTTTCCGGCCGCCGTCCGGCCATAATATTCCAGCGAAAAAGAATATTTCGACGAAAAAAAGTCTCGAGGGCGGAGGCCCCCGAGGCCTTTAAAGTTGCCCCTAATTCTTGTCCGTGAAAATTTTGGTTTCCGGTGAGTGATTTTCCTTCACGCACGATGGCTTCTCCTCATAATGGGGGCCTTACAAATGTGCGCTTTTACCACAGAAAATTACAAGGGTAAATCAGGCTCCATACTTAACACTATTGTGTAGCTATATTGTGTGGTTATGAAGGAGAGTATTCATCCAGAGTGCTATCTTTTGATTGCACAAACATTAGAGTTCATTGGCGTGTGCTCATTTTGGAGCTCATTTTGCTAAGATTTAGGATCTTTTTTATGTGGCGATTTAACCCACAATAGTGTGACAGACTATCAAAAATAGGTTTCCAATTATGCATTTCTTAGCCCAAAAGCGCATTTTGGGCCATAGTTTCCTCATATGGACTTAGATCTACGCAACCCCACGGGTCTTCTTTGGGGATTTTGGCACGTTTTAGATGCAGTGGTGGTGTCCATTTGTCCTAATTTTAATCACATTTTTTTGCAGAAGCATGCGACATCAGTATCCTCTGTGCACACACATACATCAGCGTTGTGTTTTTTAAAACACACACACACACACACATATTCACATTGTACGAGAAACACACACACATACGTAGCCCTTTGGCACCATAGTATCATCATCATCTCTTTGGATTGTGCTATCGACAAAGAATCTTTGAACTTGATGGCTTTAGCATACAGCATGAGAGAGAGTGCATCGAATTTCTTGTTCCACATTGGCGTTCAACATTGGCAAGGTGTTTTTGTCTAGTGGCAAAAATTTGCATCAATGTCCAGTGTTTTTTCTTGGCATCGACATCACCACCAAATTTGGCATTGACACACCATCTCAATGACATCGTCAAAGAGAGTAATTTTGACAATTATTTCTTGGCTCTTTAGTGCCTTGTTTTGCATAGTTTTTGTGGTGTATGCCTACTGTGGTGTGTTTATGTGATGCTTAGCCATTAACGGCTCACAATGACCAATTTTCATCAGTTTTTTGCAGTCACAGGTCTACACAACTACAAGTTTTATTGTTTTCTTAGTAGGCTTTCCAATATGAGTTTGAAGTTCTTACACTTGATAGGTTTCATTTATCATATGCATGGCATCTATGTTTTGATTTTGCCTAGCCTAGTTGGCTAGTTGACCTCTTTTGTCAATGATAGATTCTAGGTTCATAGGGAGATTTTTGACCAGTGATTGCTTCTCTTTTGGGAGATTTATGCATATGGATATGCATGATTAGCACCATGTATATGCTTGAGCTCTATTGAGAGAAATTTATTACTCCCCACAGGGAGCTCACTTAAGTTCATACTTTTTCTTTTCATCAGAGCCTATTTTGAGTGCATATCCTACGATTTTGCAATGATAGTGTCACATTTTGGATCTACACTATGTTGCAAATACTACCATATTACCTCATTATGGAGCCACTTTTGGCTTGTTTTGGCAATCTTGGTTGTTTTTGAGACTCGATCCAAAAGAGCCCTTTCTAAGACTATAGCTAGTCATGTCCACATAACCTTTTGGGAGGGCCATTGCATGAGGTTTTATGAAACTAAGAACTAGGGGTTGGATTATCCAGTGTGAGGTGGATTGGGTTGCTAGAGATCCCCATTTGTGGCCTCACCATAGGACATGTATAGATGGGTACAGGTGCTTAGACACCAAGTTGATAGCTTTTTGATATCTTCTTTGAGTAGTATATGCAAGTTGATGCCCTCTCAACACTCTTTGTTGATTTATGCACTATTTTTTGCTCAGTTTTGCTTGAGATTTTGATCTTTGTACAAAGGAGACTCTATTAAATTTTTACCATGAGTCCTCTTGTTTGCCTACAACACTCTTTTGCATTGTCATTACAATGTTTTTTGTTGAGTTTCTGGGTGATATTTTCATCTCTAAACAAAGAAGACAACTAAAATTTCACACAAAATTTTCCATAAGTTCTTAGTGTTACTCTCTTGCATTTAGCCCTTGTCAGCATGGTTGGATCTTTTGAGAAAGAAGATTACTACATTAAGAAATTTTATGGCGCAAATTTCATTATATGGAAGCAAATATTGATGTGTTAATCAAAAAAAGACTTGTAGTGCCATCAAAAGAGCATAGAGATGGTTTGTACACAGATGACCAATGGGAGGAGCTTGATGCTTGTGCCATGGCAACTATTAGGTTGCATCTTGGTGAATCTATATTAGGTTGCATCTTTGTGAGTCTATCTTATTCACAATTACGGACAAGACCAATGCTTAAGAACTATGGGACGCTTTATCCTCAATATGGGATGGTAAGAGTGCATCAACCAAAGCATTTTTTATGAAAAAGCTTATGAGTCTTAATATGGAAGAAGGGAGCATTGTCAGTTCACACTTGAACAAGTTTAATAGTGTGTCTACTCCGTTGACATCAAAGGGGCTTAAATTTGATGATGAAATGAAACCCATTTTCTTGATATGCTATTTGCTTGCATCATGGGATACATTTAACACTACTATAATTAACCCTATCCCTAAAGACAAGCTTGTTTTTAGTGATGTTACTAGTGCTTTTCTCATGAAAGAGATTCGATGTCAGTCTCTTGGCACTATTGGGTATGGTGATGCATATGGCTAGTAGAAGTAGTCAAAGGAACAATCAAAGGCAAAGAGGTCGTAGGCACAATCGCAATTGCTCTTAGGAGTACAAGAATATGCATGTCAAGAGCCATGGATATGACACAAGGAACATTGAATGCTACCATTGTCACAAGAAAGGACACATGAAAAAAGATTACTGTTTGTTGAAACGAGAGAAGGTTAAAGCCATTTTCATAAGTTTTGCACCTCATAAGGGTAGTGTGAAGATAGATGATCTTAATGTCATTAAATCTCCACACGTTGATGTTGTTCTTGACATGCCACAACCATCACATATACTAGTCTTCACTTTTGATTTGAGTCCAAAGGTGTTCTTAGCCCTTGATGACGATATGAATCAAATTCAATTATTGAATGAGGTAATGCCAGTTTTCATGTTACTCCTCACAAGGGTGGGTGGTTCTCCAGTTATGATACATGGTTCACTTAAGCTGGGTGATTCTCATCAACTTGAGATATGTGGCATTGGAGATATGAAGTTTCATACACACAACAATACTCATTTCATGCTACAAGGTGTTAGACATGTACCAAAGCTAATCAAGAGATTGGTTTCAGTAGGACAACTTGATGATCTTGAATACACTACAATGTTTGGAAATGGTTTTTGGATGATCAGAAAAGGTAGCTTGGTCATGCTCAAAGGCCAAAATTCTAGATCATTATATTCCTTATATGTCTTTTCTATAAAAAAGAATTATATATATGTAGCAGAGTTGTCCTCTACTGAGATGTGGCACAGTCAGCTTGGTCATATGAGTCAGAAGGGAACAGTTATTGTAGCATTTTTCATATATCTCTGTGTTAAACTAAGTTTGTGTGAGGATTGCATATACAAGAAACAAACTAAGCTTACCACTTTGCCATTCAATCAAAAGTTAGGAAATCCTATAGATTTGGTTCATAGTGATCTATGGGGGTCTATGCCACGTAAGTCTGTAGCACTAGGTTGGTAATGGGACACTTTTATGTCCTGGGACACTTTTATGTCCTGTTAAGTGACCATTTTCCTTGAATTGTGTCAAGAGTTTGAAAATGGATTTTGAGGTCCTATCTATCTAGAAAGTTGTCTCATGAGCTGAAAAAAACTTGACATTTTTTTGGAATATCATTCCATCTTTAATATTGTCCTTGCACAACATTTCACAACCTAAACTGTGTGAAAAAACAGGTCCTGTTTTTGGCTTTTTTCAACTTTTTGCAACTATACCACTCTAGAATTCATGTTTGTGAGGTCTATAATGCTAGAGAACTATCTTTAGTAGTCCTCAACATGTCCTAATGCTTCTAGGGAGAAATAAATATTAAAGTTGTAAGTTATGACCAAATTACAAAAATTGTCAAATCCTTTTTTTAGCCAATTTTAAAAAATCTGTATGATTTTTTTGATGGATTTCATGATATCCAAATGCATTTTTCATTTTCTATGTCGCATATTGTAACATAAAGCTAATATTCCTTGAGTTTTGGGGCACCTACTACCCTATTTTGCATAGTACACAACGATGGTTGATTTTTTCAATTATAGAAGAAAACAAAACATTCTAGTATATCAAGTACAGCTTTTTTAATATTGTTAGTTTCTTGTGACAACTACATGCATTTTGTAGGTAGTAACCATATCTAGTTATAAGGATCAAATTTGGCTAGATATTGAATAGTTTATATGGGATTCTACAACTGATAATGTTGAACCCAGTTTTTTCATGTTTGCTGTATTTAACACTTCATCTTTGTCCCCAAGATTCCCCTTGGTAAGAGATGTATTATTCTTTTGACATGCTCCATGGCTCCTTATGAACATAAAGGACAATAGGGAGCTAAGAAAACATGCATACATTATTTGTATTGAGCGTGGCTATAGAAACTTTGATGATATGTTTGCAGAATGGTAAAAATTCAACTTTGTTGTATCTATTTATTTTGGCAAAACAAAAAATAGTGAGTGAGAAACAATCATACGTTCTCATCACCAACCCATTGAAGTTAACTAGGGAATTTATCTCAAGTCCTACAAAATTCCCTAATCTTATTTTTATGCAACAAAATGTAAGAAATGACGGTTTTGATGAAAATGCACTGGTCCATCAACTTTGGAGGCTTGGTGTGACCAAAAGATGAGAAATTTTACAAGTTTCTTATTTTTTCATGTGTAGTAGGCCTTGAACTATAACCTCATGAAAGGATTTTACAAAATGAGTGGATCTACTATGGTTTTGGAGGGTTTTTTCAAAACCCTGAAAGGACACTTTTATGTCATGTTAGGTTACCAACCTAGTGCTAGGGAGTGCATTAGATTTCCTAACATTCATAGATGACTCTACTCAAAAGGTGTGGGTCTACCTCTTCCAGAGGAAAGACGCCATACACACCTGCTCATAATGGAGTTTATGAGCAGATGAATAGGGACTATTCAAGAGAGATTCATTTACATGCTATCTATGGATGATTTACCTCAAGAGTTTTGGGAAGATGTTGTTATGATAGTGGTGCATACAATCAATAGGTTGCCTAGTACACCATTGAACTACAAGATTCCATTAGAGATGTTGACAAGGAAGAAGCCTAATTATGACAACTTCATGTGTTTGGGTGTGAGGCATTATCACATGTGCCTAAAGATGAATTGAAGATGCACAGACAGCATGTGAAAGAGGTTGAATATAGAAAAGTAAGATTCAAGGATGTAGCCTCAAGTCCAATTACACAAACAACTCAGTCTACTAGTGAGATACCGACCACTAGTAATGATGTAGAGAGAGCTAGTGATGCTCATGAGAGAGAAAAGTCCAATAGTCAGACAATGAGGAGAACTACACGTGTCTCTCATACATGAATTTTGACAGGTACATGCAGTCCCAAGTGTATGAAAGGAACCAAGGGACGATCACTTCTTGTATACCCAAATGTTGATCAATGGAGCACTTATTATCCTCGTACTTTATGTCAATGATATGCTCATCACTTGGAAGTCTAAAGATGAGATTTCCATCTTGATTAATTAACTTAGCAAGCAATTTGCTATGAAGGATTTAGGAGATGCAAGTCACTTTCTTGGTATGCATATCAAGAGGGATAGAGAACGTGGAATATTGGAGTTGTCTCTTGAAACATTGGTGCAGTCAAAGTGTGTCGACCCTAGCAGAGGACATAGATAGTGATGTGTATGCTTATAGATGCATGCTAGAGGTCTAGAGAAAATGGGATGAGCCTGGGCAGGCAAGTGGCAGCGGTGATGTATGCTTTATGTTGTTTTTAGGCCAAAAAGGCTCCAGATAGGGCCTGACATGGTGGCACGTGAAGAATGTCTGAGGTGTTGGTTTTTGGTCATGATATGAGCTTGAAGTGCTGAAGGAACAAGTCCAGTCAGCTCGTCAACTAGATTGCAAGATATTTGGGTTTGAAGTTGGAAATGATTGCAGGTCCGAGATGGATAGGCCAAGTGATGCCAAGAAGTCCGAGCCAATTTGAGGTCGGTCAAAGTTTTGTCGGGGGCCAGGTTTGTGCCGGTTTGGTCGCCTCAGTAGATGTGCCTTTTGAGGGTTTTAGAGATTTTCCAGGTTTCTTATGCGAAGTACTCAACAAGTGAATGCCACAAAAAGTTACGTGTGTCAAATGGAGTCCATACCAGTGAAATATGGCCTGTTGGAATTGGGCCAGTTAGGGGAGGTGTGATGACAGGCAAAATTTTCCCACTTTTGAGGGCATCCCTTTTGACGGGCCCGGCCAGAAGGGAATGGGAGCGCACTTGCATGGAAGAAATTCACAAACCGGGTCTTTAAGCATGGCTTTTCAATTTGGCAAAGGGAGCCTTAAGCAGTAATTGGCAGTTGTTTGACGTTGGGGTCAAAAGTCGCCAAGTTTGGGAATTTTTTGAAGGTTTTCAAAGGGGTTTTTTTGGAACATTGAGCTCTTGGAAGGCACCACATGGCACATGATGCGCCCACATGCGTAATCTAAAGAAAATTAAGTAGGCATTATATCTTGGAGCATGGCCCTTTCACTGGCATCACAAGGTGGGGTGAGGGAGCTCCTCACGAGCTGTGGTGATGACTGCGCAGGCACTCACGGTGTGAGTAGGCAAAAACGGCGACGGTTTTGAGGATGTTGGCGCTTGAAGGCGGCTAGGGGGGCGATGCCCACTGGCAGGTTCAAATGCTGACATGGCAAGCCAGCATGGCGATGTGGTTCCCGCACCCCCAAGGGCAATCCCTTTTTTAGAGGAGGCTTGAGAGCACCCCACTTGGAGGGACGGTTCACATAGGATACTTGGGGCTCCAGAGAGTCGGGCCTGAAATAGCAAAGGGGGCGGCCTGCCACACGCCATGCAAGGCTAATAATAGAGGGGATCCAAAGATAGAAAGAGAGGTGCTCTCATGCTCAAACCGCTCAGCGAGGAGAGGTGCACAAGCGGTGAAGCCAAGACTGCCGTTTTTTTCCTTGTTGCTCGAGGTTTCCATGCCAAGCCAATTGTACCAGGTCTCAATGGTGATGTAGATGATGTTTTTTGCCATAATTGAAGTAAATCATATTGGTTCTTTGTGCACTTTCTTTCCCCTTTCCCCCCTCTTCTCTTTGCTCTGTTCCAATTGTGTGGTACTAGTGTTTAAGATGTGTGTGCCTCCCCGGGCCTCTGTGTTTGTGAGAGAGAAAGAGAGAGTCGTGCGTGCTACAGCACGGTCATAAACAGGCAGAATCAAGTGTGATTGTTGTCGATTGTGCGAGTTTGAAGGTGAACTCTAGTGGATTGGGGTGCAGTGATTATCTTGGGCTATAGAGAGGCAGATTGTTTGGGTTTTGGGTGTGTTCCCCTTTCCCCCCATCCATCTTCTGGTGCCCCCACTGAGGAGCACACTGATGCTCTCATTTAAAGGTTAAAGTGTTGTTTAAAAGCTGACAAGCGGTTGGCGGATGGTTGGAATATTTGGCAGTTGTGTTTGAAGCTAGCAGAGATGATGGATTCGAGTTTTCGTCTCATATTTACAGGTGTTGAAGACCCTGAAGATTGATTAGCAGATTTTGAATTATGGATGATGTCGATGCATATGTTGACGGAGGTCGAGAAGTTGCATACGGTGTCGGTGCTGATGCGCGGACGTGCAAAGATTTGGTACAATGATTTGAAGGATGTTAGTTGAATTTCATGTGGCTGGAGCGGTTTCAAGAAGTGATCACCCTGACAAAGGCTGGTCCAAAGCTGAAAGCGGTGTGCCATGATGTAAGTAAAGATTTTTTTGTTTTCTTTGAGCAATTTGAAGCATGTTGGCAATAGTTAGAGGTTGCCACTGGGGTGAAAGGAAATCAATTTTTGAAGCTATCAAAGTTCCTTGTAGTGCTTGCATCCGAGGATCAAAGATAAGGTGGAAGACAGTGTTGATATCTATGAAGACATGGTGTATCTGGCTAAGATGAAGAGTAAAAAGGTGAAGCGAAAGCTGGAGCAAGGTTTGTTAAAACTGGCAGATTATGTGTCTATTGCAAAGCTAGCAAAGTATCCTATGGCTCAATCAAAGGCAATGCCAGTTGTGCAAAGTGTAAAGCCTGTTGAGGTAAGAGCCACATTTGATTATGTTCCTTGGAGGTTTCTAGTTTATGATGTGCATGTGCCAGTGATGGATGAGCTTGTCAAAAAGGATAAGCATCTTGTTGAAGTGAGCCAGAGTGCCAAAGAGGAAGCAGGTTTTGAGTTTCCAAAGCAGATTCAAGAAGTATAGACTGTTCATGTGGAAAGCTTGTATGAGAAGATAGAAGATTGCAATCAAGTTGTAGAAACCGAGGGTTCAGAAGGAGGTGAAGAAAGGGTGCAAAGCCTAGACAATGTTCATGATGTGATGGATGTTGACCAAAGAGAAGAGCAGCCGGAGGTGCCTATGGATTGCCATGATGATGCTAGAGATGTAGGTTTTTTGGATCAGCTATACTATGAAAGTGAAGTTGATTGGGGCTTTGATGATGCCGAGGATGCGATACCTCATGTCAATGTGTTTTGACTTGGAGTGAAACACGGGATTCCTTGCCAAAGCAATGGACCTTTGACTATCACAATGCAAAACTAGAACATGCTGGGGATGTCTAAATCTCCCAAAAAACGTGCCAACCGTATAGCTTGGGGGAACACACAAAGGACTTCTGTGTGTGTGTCCTTTATTATTTTTATGTATATGAAAGGAATACAAGGTTAGTAAGTTAATTAGTGTAGTTTGTGTCTAGGTGGCCGGCCATAGGGCCTTTACCCAATAGTTACTTCAACAAATTGAAAAACATAGACATACATGGATCTTTGAATATCCACACAACACGCACAAATTGTGTCCGTGTTTTGCACAATGGATGCAACACTATTCCCAAAGTGTAAGCACTAGTCTACCACCATACCTTTCAAGCATCTGAAGATATGCCATAAATTTACTAACCACTCCCTTTAAAAAAGCAATGTATGGTCTTCGACTACCATGGCATACATAAGGCTTCCAAATATTGACAAATATGACAATTGGCCATTTTTGCTTTCTCAGCATTAGACTTGAGAACATCATCCTTTCTAATTTTTACATATTCTTGCATTGGGGTACTCAATGCAGTAATTTCCCCTACATATTAAAACATTCCAAGACCTTGTGAATATATGTTGGATTGGGGGAAAGAGGAACACACCCGGAACCCAAACAATCTTCCTCTCTATAGCCCAAGATAATCAGTGCACCCCAATCCACTAGATTTCACCTTCAAATCTCGTACAATCGACAGCAATCCACACTTGATTCTACGCGTTTATGATCGTGCCGCATCACGCTCCACTCTCTCTTTCTCTCTCACACATAGAGGCCAGGGGAGGCACAAATATCTCGAACACCGGTACCACACAGTTGGACCATAGCAAAGAGAAGAGGGGGGGAAAGGGGAAAGAAATGGTACAAAGAAACGATATGATTTACTTAAATTATGGAAAAAAAACATAATCTACACCACCATCGAAACCTGCTACAATTGGCTCGGCATGGAAACCTCAAGCAACAAGGAAAAAATGGCAATCTTGGCTTCACTACTTGTGCACCTCTCCTCGCTGAGAGCTACAGGCAAAACACCCTTGAGGTCGCCTTCGTTGGCTCTGAACTATTCCCCCATAGCTCTCTTTGAGCTTCTCCTCCTCCAAAACTGCCTTCTTACTACCTTGGGAGCTCGGGAACACCCCCTCCAAGGTCTTCTCCTCCGGCCGAAAGCCTCTCCCTTGAGCAAAAAAATGTGCCTCTTCTTCTTCCTCGGCTCCCCAAAAAAGGCTCACGAAAACTATAAAAAACCAACCACTTTGGGCGTGGGAGCACCTCTCTTTCTATCTTCGGATCCCCTCTATTATTAGCCTTGAATGGCGTGTGATAGGCTGCCCCCTTTCCTATTTCGGGCCCGGATCTCTTGAGCCCCAAGTATCCTATGTGAACCATCCCTCCAAGTGGGGAATCGACGGCGTCGTCGGTGCTCCCAAGCCTCCTCTCAAAAAAGGATTGCCCTTAGGGGCACGGGAACCACATTGCCATGCGACCTGCCGCATCAGCATTTGAACCTGCCAGTGGGCGTTGCCCCCGAGCTGCCTACATGTGCCATTTGCCTCAAAACCACTACTGTTTTTTCCTACTCACGCCGTGAGTGCCTGCGCAACGCCCAAAAGGACTCCTGGCTCTGTAAGAATACCACATGTATCAACCAACAAGTCTGACCCTCCCTCCCAACCATGTAAAGCAGAGTTCATCTCCATGGAACTCCGTATCTGGCTGATAACACATCTCACTGATGCACTTACAAGCATATATTTTAACCATGTGTTGCATACCTCTTTTGACAGCTTGGATTCACCCTGGACATCTCTTTTCCTCTCCATAGAATATGCCCGTGGCACTGGACTCTCCACCTGTAGAGGGATTCCATGGTCCACACTAATGACAACCTAGCATATGCTCTTACAAAGAGCTTAGCTACGGAGTGGTTTTCACATTGCATTGAGTTAATAGGTATAGGATGAATAGATTTTTACAAGGGTGAAGATGTCATGCTTCATGATTGTACACACTAGCTATACTCCCCACTTATGGCCACATTGACCTTTAAGTGGGAGATTTTTGGATAAAGGTTGTGTGTCCGGGTGCTCGGGCACTCCCTACTCACTAGCTAACTTACTAACCTTGTGTTACTTCCATATATATAAAAATAATAATGGAGACACACACAAAAATCCTTCTATGTCTTTTCCCCATTTGATGTTTCATTGCAATAGTCAGAGTGCGATTGCATTAGCAAAGAGCCCCATGTTTCACTCCAAGTCAAAACAAATAGAAATCCATTATCATGCAATATGTGACATATTGGCTAGCAAGTGCATTGAGCTAGCCAAGGTTCATATGGTGAAGCCACTTGGATGCTTCATGATTGTATGGATATCATCCTTACACATATAGCCACTTGGGCCAAATTAGACTTCAAGTGGGAGATTGTTAGGGTTCAAGCCAACTATTTTAACACCCATCTCACTGACCATAATAACGTTATCCATCATTTTGATCATATAGAACAATAAGGAGAGTGAGGCATTAACCCTCACATTGAGAGCTCCACCCAAACTCTCTGTTTTCTCCTTCCTTGCATAGCACATCAAGCATGCATGCATCTGTGCATGCACTCTCCATATGAAAAATATTTCAAACTCTAACTTTCCATGAAGCAATCATGTTGCTTATGAATAGTTAAGCCTCATCAGCTACCATAAAGTATCCATTATTTTGGTACATAGAAAACACCCTTTTACAATTGATACTTTATAAACCCCAAGCCTTTTTTCTTGTTCTACCCCCCAAAAAATGCTTCTTACCAATGTGCCTTTATCAATCCAATTACAGAGAGGTTTTCCACTTTATGCCCAGCCCCAAACCCTTGAATAGCACTTCCAATCATACAACACTCTTTCCATGGAGCAATCATTCTGCTTTGAAATCATTCAATCTTAGAAACTTACATCCTTTAGTTAACCTTCCACCTATCATATCCCAATCTTCTATGCTTAGCAATCAAGTCCTAGATTTAGTCCTTAATTCCCAATTGGGTTTACTAAAGCCCTTAGCCTAAGTCTCCTAGCACCTAATGCTCTAACCTTTTTTTCATTGTTGCAATCAAGAATATCCACAAGCCCTTTTTTCCTCGTAGCTTAAGTCCAACACTTAAATTTTAGAATGGAAACCCTTGTTCTACCATCCTAGTTTAGCCCTTGTCCCAGTAGCCTACAATGTAGCCTCAACCCTTGGTATCCCTTTTGGCTCGCCACTTGTACCCTCAACCATGGGTACTGTGATGTGCCTCCTAATCTCCTCCCCCAAAACTAAAGGTATGTCTAATACTTTGAGTCCCTATCCTCTTGCAAGTAAGATGTAGCTCCCCCTTTTTTTAAAAAATTGGGAGAGCCTCCCTACTCGTAGATAGCAATAGGGGGAGGGAGAGCCTCCCTCTCACTTCCCCTACTACTAGATAGCAACATAGGCTCGGGTTGTTTCTCCTTGGGGTGTTTTGGTAATCTCTCTATGTTTGGTAGACCCTTCATCTTGGTGGCACCGGAGCATTGCAAGAGATGGAGCTTGGCCCTAGTGACCTAATTTCGTCACCTTCTCTAGGAATTTTTACGGTGCTTGGCTCTCTAGAATCTTGATCCCTAGATGTGCTTCTTACTTTAGAGATGGTTGTTGCAACCTTTTCATAGAAATATCTTGGATCATGATGGTGTTCTTGTTTGTGGGGTGTAGCGGTTCGATGGCTCCCCCACTCCCTTTTGGGTGTTGGCCCTTCAGTCGGTGATAGAGTCGTACGAGGTCTACCCATTGCTCAAATTTACTAGGATCTAATGTTCTTCCTTGGCTGAGGGCAAGTGGGTGGCAGATGATGGCTCTCAAGTGGTAGCCGAGGTGGTTCTTGCAGTTTTGTCCTTTTCTACAATGTTTATGAATTTGCATCATGACATTTGGTCTAGGGTATGCTTGTTTTAATATTGAAGGGTGGCACCCTACTCAGCCAGTGTACCGGCTTGAAGTTTGGCTTTGATGACTGATCATCTTGAGAGTGATGTCTTGTGGGGGTGATAGTCCTTTGGATGTTTGTGGCAGCCTCATGATGAGTTGTATTATGTTTGGTTAAGCATGACCCTTAAGCTACTTTTGTAGTTCCCTTTAATTGCGGGTACATCACTCCTTCCTTTAAGTGGCTATTCTTTTCAATCATTTATGTTTTATATCCCTCCTAGAAATGCTTTATATCTACACCTTAAAAGTGATAGCCCCTCTAAAGCTTACTACAAGGCCTCCATAACCATGGTTAAGTGAGCTAGGTCCCGACACCCTATATAGAGAACGATAAAGGTTGGAAAATTTTTCATGATGAGATCCTTCTAGGATAGAAATATGTTGGTCCTTCTACAATCTCCCTTGCCTCCTTTTTGACCTCTAAAGGCCTTAGTATCCCTATGGATGATGATCATCCAACTCTTGGTGCTTGACAAGTGTCCCTCGAAGGAGTCTTGAAAGCATTGAAGAGAAAGGAGTCTTGAAAGCATTGAAGAGAAAGCCTTTCGCATGATCTTTCCCAAAGCTACATTTACTTTACTTTGGAAAGGGTGCAACAAATTATTTGAAGTTTGAACATAATAATTTTTTTTAAAACTTTTGAATTTTTTTTAAAACCACAAATCGTTTTAAACTTAAGAACAAAGCTTGTCAAAAACATTTTTCCTAACCAAGAAATTTAAGGATACACTTGAAAGTTTGTCGGTTTTTAGGTCAAAATATTAACGATTTTTCGGTTTTTCCATTAAAACTTGTAAATATTTATAGGTGTTTGTAAAGGCCATCTCGTAATCTAGTAAGGAATTTGCAAATCTGACTTGTTAAAAATACACTTAACCTTGATTTTTTTTCAACACTGCTTAAGAAGTAAACTAAACTCCACAACTTTTCATTAAGGATTAAATAAAAGGATTCTTTTAAACAATACCCTCTCTCTCTCTCTCTCTCTCTCACACACACACACACACATCATTATGAGCTTTTACCTTTTTGGCTTTCTAAAAGAAGCCTTATAGGTGAGTTGGGTTAGGCATACTTTCAATGTTTTCAGTGTCATGATGAAAACTTACCTTATATGCTATTTCAATTTTAAATAATAAAATGGATCTTTTTATTTCACCTTTCATTTCACATCATGACATGTCTTCACTTCTCTTGCATTCCATTCTTTTAGAATGTGAAAGAGAAGCTTCACCTTGCATAATTCTAATAAATTTTGTAGATACATACACATATATTTATTTATTTATTTATTTATATTTACACACACGTATATATTAATTTATTTAGTTATTGATGATTTTTTTTCACATTTCATTTTATAGCCTCACATTCTTGACTTCTCTTGCATTCTATAACTTAGTTCTAATCAATATTCGAAAAAGTCTCTTTTATTAAACGGTCGTCGGCCAAAGAAGCAAACCAAAAGTATTAGCAGAAATTTTTAATTTGCATAACTTTTGAACTATTTTCTCACATATTTCACCAATTTTTCTTTCCGTTATCATGGCTTGCAACGGCTAGTTTTGATTTTCATCTAGCTCACGGCTAAGCTGAGGCAATCCTTTCTTGAATATTGATTTCAGTTGAACTCAACTTAATGATTTATTACTCTCTTATCATTTTAGAAAGCCATCGTGACCCTTTCACTTGTTAGAATAGATTTTCAACTCTTATGACCCCTCAATAGTAATAGTCACCTTTTTGCCTTTTGAAGGCCCTTATGAATACTTCACCTTGTTTCTCTTCTTTCTAAGCTTAACGAGTACCACCGGTGGCCTTTGGCGCTCTCTCTCTCTCTCTCTCTCTCTCTCTCTCTCTCTCTCTCTCTCTCTGAGCACATTGGATGCAAGGCACACTAGCCGGATTGAAGAGGCATCGACAAGTGCTTGGGGGAGGGAGCCGGGATCCTTTACCCTTTTATAATAATATAGATGCTTTTATCATTGGCTTTCTAAAATATGCCTTAGAGATGAGTTGAGTTGGGCATACTTTCAATGTTGTTAAGGATGATTGAGACTCACCTTAAATGTTATTCTCGTTTAAAACGTTGAATGGATATTTTTATTTTATCTTTTGTTTCACATCCTTGACATGTCTTGACTTTTCTTGCATTCTATTGTTTTAGAATGCCAAAGTGAAGCTTCACCTTGCATAATTTTAGTATATTCTCTTTTTTTTCAAAACTCACAATAGTGAGTATAATGTATTAATCAGAACCAAAAAAATTAATTTATTAACCCTACTCCAAATTTCGAGCTAGGGCATCCAGCCATACAACAACCACAACCCACCAACAGTAGCTGAGCTATGTCCAAAAATACACCACAAACCAATAGTTACATAAAAAAGGGACATATAGAAACCGGCTGACAAGCCTGGAGCCACCCTGCACATTAATCAAAAGAGAGAATCTAACCCCGACTACCACGGAAGTACCCCATCTGCCACTTGAAATCACTTCCCTTGACGAGAGCCACCACATGGAGAGGAGAACGAGAAGACAGTAAAGCCGATAGGGCGAGGCCCAAAGTCCTAATCACTGAGAAGGTCACCCGAGGAGCCACCATTGAGATGCCATTGCCACCGACATCCACACGTCCCAAGTGAGCCGAGCAACTCCGCCAAGAAGCATATAATCCCATGCAGAAGACAACAAACCACCACGGTAGAGAGATCCCACACCCAAACAGGTTGTCATAGGGAGCCACACCCTAGCATATATCACCGCCTGCTACCACAGAGAACGCCTCCAACTGCCACTTGAAGAAGCCCTGATAGTGTTTGGGAAAGTTTTTTTTCCCCAACCAGCCGAGCGTCCTGCATGTAAAGATGCAAATCGGAACTACTAGTAGAAATTCTCAAACCTGCAGGATTTTGAACTATTTTCTCGTATATTTTACTGATTTTTTTCCCTTACCATTGCTTGTAATTGGCTAATCTCAATTTTCAGTCGCCTCAAGGCTAAGTTGAGACACACCTGTCCTACACTGGCGGCCAAGATTCCTCCTTGCAAAGAAGCAAGCCAAAAATACTAGCAAACGTTTTGAAATTTGGAGGACTTGTAAACTATTTTCTCACATATTTCGCCGGTTTTTCTTTCCTTTACCATGGTTTGTAGCCAACTAGTCTCGATTTTCAACCGGATCAAGGCTAAGCTGAGGCAATCCTTTCTCGAACACAGATTCAGTTAAACTCAACCTAATGATTTTATCACTTTCTTATTGTTTTAGAAAGCCATATTGTTTTAGAAAGCCACGGTGACCCCTTTCACTTGTTTGGAAAGGATTGCACATTGATTTTACATCACACACACACAGTGCACACCGTCCTCTTATTGCACATCAATTGTGTGTGTTTTGTAGACATTCATAAATCTCTTCTATTGTGTGCATGAGCATTGATAACAACTTTTTCCAAAGTGATAAGGAAAATTTGATTGTACAATGTATTCTCCCAAGGCATTGTTCCCTTTCCATCACGTTTGCAATTTTTTTTCCCCGACAAAACATGCAAGTTCACATTAGGAAGAAAAAGTCACAAAATAGAGATGCAAATTTGTCATTTGTTTTGCATTCAAACCCTAATAAGCCAAAGCTTGACACTAACAACTAGGGCCAACGCCACAACACACACCCCACTCCCAACAACACAATAGAACAACACAAATGGCTTTTTACAAACTTTTGTCCATACATAACGGATAAGATACCCTAGAATGTTGAACATGCTAGGCAAAAAAGCATCCCCCCCCCCCCCCCCCAACGAGAAAAAAAAAAACATTTTTAGGTGCTGATGACAAAATTAGCCCCTCCACTAGGTCTAGTCATATCAATGACATCTCTATTTATCTACCAATGGACTTTTGTCATGCATGCCTTTTAGGAGAAGGAGAAGGCGAAAGGCATGCCTCCAGACAGCCATAGGAGGGTGGGTGGCAAAATTGTGCAATTTTTGGCCGTCGATGTAGAGGCACTAGATTGAGGGCACGTTGAAAGTGAAGGGTTTTGATATTGTATGGTCTTTTTTGATGGCGTGGTGTGTGGGTCTCTGCGTGTTAAAGGTGATCGATGAAGGCAGGCAGGGAAGGTATGCTCGTAGCATCTCTAGCAAGCACGTATGCACGATAGCTAGCTCCCTTTTGGCGCACGCGCACATGTGTGTGTGTGTGTGTGTGTGTGTGTGTGTGTGTGTGTGTGTGTGTGTGTGTGTGTGTGTGTGTGTGTGTGTGCGCGCCCGCGCGCGTGCACGCACGCGCGTGCGTGCGAGCGTTGGCATACCCGCCTATAAACCAAAGGCCATGTAGTCAACATGACTGTCTCTGTGTGTTTGCAATGATATGGGACAACGAAGTCAATAGCCTTGTTAGTGCTAGAAGTGCCAATGAATGTGAACGTGGGTGGCATCCTAATGAAGGTAGCCACAAGAGATAAAGCGTTTGTTAGACGAGCTACTTGAGAAGGAGAGGATAGAGTTTATGGTGGCACTAGTGATAAGAGAAGGACTGTGGGATGTCTCAAATCTACTGAGTCCATGGTGGAATGGCATTATCAGACAATGAAGAGGAGAGGATTAAAAGGGAGATGATAATATTGGTGGAGGCAATATTAGGGCATCGGCGGAGGTGAAGAAGGGGTTATGCGAGGATAGGCAAGTCTTTATGGATTGTGAGAGTGCAATCCTAGTGGGGGTGGGGCTCATAGCAAGAGTGGCATTTCAATCGCCATTGGGCTATGGCTATGCATATGAGGGGGAAGACTATGTAGAGGTGCACAGGTGGGGAGTGCGGTGGTTTTGGCATTTCAACAACGGTGCAATCTTCCTAGTTGTTTCCATGCTCATTGCCAGTGCAAAGTGTGCACTTCCGATGGCCAAGGAGTTGGACCTTGTCAAATCGGTGCAGAAGCCCAAGTGCATGATGGAGATAGGTAGCATGTTCTTAAGCATGGCACTCCTCTCCTTCATACTTGCATTCATCATGGCCCAATTGCTTGTGCTGGCTCCTCTTGCTTTTGATCATCATATGGCCCTCCTCTCCATACTTTTGGGTAAAGGCCTATTTTGTGGCATTGTATTGCTTTGGTTCGCTTCAAGTGCCTGGCCTCTAATTCTCAAGCCCCTCTCCCACTCCTTCTATCTTATCTTGCATCACATGCAGGCATGGTTGTGTTGTTTGTTGTAAGCTATTGTGCTAGCTCCATTTATCAACTCTTCAATTATTAAAGCATGGTTTTCTTTTGCAAACTCAAGAGTTGCAACTTGTAAAAAACTAATTTAATAAAACTTACTTTTTAGAGTGATATTTTGACTTGTAGGGATCAATATTTTTTGGAGTGCCATCTGGGTGAGACCTTAGTGATGCTTCCCCATTTTGCTAATGAAAAAGGGGATTGTCATTGTATTCAATAGTGGGCCAAAATCCTCAGACGAGATGCGCCTAGCAAGATAAGAGTCAGATTCACAATTACAGACCCTCAAATCATCAGCATCAGGTTTTTGGGGTAGAGCCAAGGGTTTCACAATCTCTAGACCTTTCCTGACAACCTGGGGGCAGGCCTTCAAGAAGAGGAGAGAATCGTCTGCAAATAGTTTTGCTAGGAGTTGGTTATTTCCCGGTAAAGCCAAGCCTTGCAACTCCCCTCGCCCAACACTAGCTTCAAGCATCGTGATTAGAGGATGTGATCGCATGGAAAAAAGCAGGGGGCTCAGAGGGCATCCCTTCTTAATAGATGTTTTAACCTCAAAGGAGCCCACAATTCTATCATTAAATAGGAGCTCTATCTGGCTACCATCCCCCAATGTAAGTAGTATGAGGTGACATAGGCAAGCCCCAAAGCCCAGAGCTTCCATGACGGCTTCCATATATGACCATGTTATTCTTTCATAATCCTCATCAAGGTCTATCTATAGTAGAATTCACTCTTGTTTGGTGAAGGTTGTGTATTCGATGCCCCACCATTGTTTCCAAGATCTTGTCATAAATGGACCTTCCTTTAATGAGCCCATGTTGATGGGGAGAAATGATCCTATTCAATAAGAGGGCTACTCTGAGGGCTACTTCGTTGGAATTAATTTTGCAAGCTATCGACATCATCGTTATAGGGTGCCATGCTTTAGCTGAGAGCATCATACCCTATTTGGGGATGGGTTTGATAAGCCCTCTCTTCAGACTTGTATCCAATGACCCTTCAGTAATGGCTTGGTTGACCAAACGTGTGACTTGGACCTTATGATCATCCCAGAATTCTCTAAAGAATTCAGTCGTCATCCCATCCCAATCAGGGGACTTTTCCTTGCCAAGGGCTTCCAATGTTAAACATTCATCTTCAGAAAATGCCCCTTCCAGGCTATCAAATTTTGACTAGAGAACCTTCTTCTTGACACTCTTGAGCAAGGTCTCTCTACCCTCATCCACTTCTCGAGACTGGCTCTCTCACTGTCCAATGATCTGGCTAAGATAGTTCAGCATTAGACTAGCCATCTCATCTTGGTTCTGAACTGTAATCCCTTCTCATCATAAAGCGAGTGGACGCGGTCCCGGCTCTTCTTGATTTTATGATTCCTAAAAAAGCGTGCTTGTTTATAGGATTCTGTTGTAGAGAAGTCTCCCTAGAGAGAAGCCTTGCCTTCTTGATATCTTCCAGTTGTTCATTAGCAAGGTTAGATTTAGCTTCAAGCCACCGCTTGTGCTCATCTTCAATAGCAAGCCCATCAACCTTTCTGGAGGTAAGCAGCTCTACCTCAACTGTGAGATGCTCAAGGTGCGCCTCCCTGCCTTTTTTAATCCGGGGGAGCGAGCTTTTGATTTCTTTTTTAATGCTCCAAGAAAATAGGTTCCACGCATTGTGTTTGTTGACATCAACATCTTTTCTGAGCTTAGCTAGTGCTTTCTTGGTTAGGTTTTTGAAAAGAGGGTCTTTGCATAGGTGTACCCCTATTACTAGCAATTTTTCCCCCCTCTTGGCATCTGCTCCTCCCCTTTATTTTTCTTGAGCTGTATGTGCAGGGGCATGTGATTTAATAAACTTTTTGTTGGACGACCTTCATCTCTAGCATCGATGGGATCCAGTCAGCTTAGTGCCAACAATAACATCTACCAAGGCTAGAGGTGCTATCCACATACACAATAGTTTTTTCCTCTAGATGATGCATTGGGTCGTGTTAGCTTGAAAGCATGGCACCATATTCTCACATGGTGTAATGGGTCTTCCACAAAAATTAATTATTGATGAATTCAAATGGCTAAGGCATTAAAAAGTGTCGATAATTAGCATTTGAAAATACCGCCAAGGTCAACGGTACATGCGATGTCGTCCCGTGGCACGTAGATAATGTGAAATAAAAACATTCACCCACTTTTGACACTTCTCGATGCATGGAAAGAAAAGCAATAATGTACATATTGTGATATATGCTAAAGCGGCTACTGCGGTCGCTATCATGTACATACCTATCCGGGGAGTCGTGGCCCTAGATGTGGCACCTTTGCGTGGTTTTCCACTTGATAAGATGCCTATTTTAGTTTAATTATGTACATACTCCAAGTGTTTCATGGTGGCACACTCATCTCGCCTATAAAGAGTGATGCGGGAAAAAACTATAAAAAATAGCAGCTAAAAGGCGCCATTGCAAGATTGCATGGAAAGTGACCCAAAATGGTATATTGATGAAAATTGATGCTTATCTATTCTTTTTATGCTTATGTGAGTGATCCCACAAATTTAGGGATTTTTTTTACTTTGTTGGGATTTTTCGTATCAAAAATGGTGATTTTTTGGGTAAAAATGAGCTGAAAATGACCTAGTTTTGGTCCAAAGTGGCAAAATGGCCCAAAAATTGACACATCAGCTCATATTTCCATGGGTAAGAAAGAGAGGGATGCTTTTTACAGGAAAAACGTGCAATTTTTCTCTACTATTCAATTGCTTCCATGGTTGCTCAATCTATGTGTAGGGCAGTCCCGCCTCTTCGTACTCTTGTATATGAGCTTGTGAGGGAGTGAATTAGGGTTTCCCCTTATCAAAATGGTGTGTGGGATTCACTTTAGAAGCTCTTAAATCTCTACAAATTCAGAAAGTGGTCGCCATGAAGGTGGAAGCTCGTGTATTCCTTTCAGTTGTTTGATGTTACGACTATGTAATTGGGAGCAAGGCTACATGATATCATGAAAGATGTTTGAGTTTTGATTGAGATTTGTGCTTGTATGAGCATTGAGGTTTCATGGCTGAGACTTTAGTGTTTTTAAATGGTGTTTTTAAGTGAAATTGAATTTGATTTGGTGATCCTTTCATCATAATCTCAACTACGAAAACAAGCAATTTCCAAGCACGATAGGAAAAAGGGTTTGTGACTTGCTGTCACAAACACTCTTAGATTTTCAGTCACTCTTAGAAAGAGGGTTGGTGATTCTCCACAAATGATTTTTCACAAAGTGTTTGTGACTCTCATCACAACCTCTCACAGCTAGAGGTTTTGCACCCTCCCAGCTAGACAGTACACATTCCGACATTTCTTGTGAACCTGACGCGAAGTTGCTGGGGTGGGAGTTTGTGAATTGATCTAAAAACTTTGTTATCCATGGATGAAAATCCAGAGACACATGGATGCACTTTGATCCTACAGTCATACAAATGTTTCAAGCATTTGCCATGTATATGCAGCAACAACAAGCAGCGAAAAGAAGCCAGATTTCAACCACAAAAGCATTGTAGTCCATTGTGAAGATAATTGACTAGTTTGATAGAAAGGAAACCACAAAGTATCTACAAGATTATATGAAGGACATGAAGTTGAACCAAGTGCATGAGGAAGAGATGGTCCAAAGTTTTGAGCTAGTTTGTGTCCCAGAGATTAGAGACCGTATTAGGGCAATTCAAAATGCTCATGGAAGAAATTGGGAGGAATTCAAGCTTTCTCTAAAAGAAGACTACTTTATAGAGGACTCTGAGAGGGTGACCAAAAGAACTTTCTTAGATTGGGTTGCAAAGCCTAAAGAAGGGATTTATGCTACAGAGATTCTCAGAGAGTTTGAGCAACGTTATGCTCAACTATCACAAACTGAACAAGCTTCCTTGGATAGGGAGAAGGTAGAACTTTTCCTACAAGCAGCGGGCAAATAAATCAAAGAAAATTTAGACCTTCTCTTGGAAGACAAAGATACAGAGCAAGGTTTGAAGACAAGGTGGAATGATGTACAAGATGCAGTCTCCTTTTTGGAAAAAGACAACGTAGAAGAGACAAGATGGTGGTGAACAATGGTGCTCCAGTTTCTGCTATTACTAAGAAGAAGCCAAAACCTGCTATTGTAGCTTCTAAGGATGATGGATCTATGCTTGAAGAACTTGTGAAGGGTATACACGAGCTGAAATTAAAGCTAACAAGGCTTGAAGAAAAGGGGCAAACATCCGGACAGTCATCAAGTCAAAGACCTCAAAATAGAGAGGGAATTGTAAATAGGTGCATATGGTGTGACACCTCAGACCATCCAAGAAGGGACTTTGAAAGCTTCAAAGATGCCTTGGGTAAAGATCTTGTCTTCTTCAAAGAAGAAAAGACACATCTTAGTGAAACAGGGAAGCAATTGGCGACCAACTTTGGCAAAAGGAGGGACGAAAAAGCTAGTTGAGGACATGGAAACCAGTCATGCTATCTCAATGCTTAAAGCATCAGCATTTGGCTTAAATGTTGGTCAAGTCATGCTCAAAGGGTCCAAATCTATTGAAGACGTGAGTGAGGATGGTGAGGATGTTTGGCCATCTGCGATGGAGTTACGTATGAAGGGAAAGTTGACTAAAGAAGTCTTACATGAAGCAGGAGATTGTATCCGTCTTGAGACTGGGTGGAATGAACCTATAGATGCCTTGTCAGTGCATGCCTACATTGCAAAGTGTCAAGCAACAAGGCACTTGCTGAAGAAAAATGCAGGAGAGAAAATGGGGATGAAGGCCCCCTCAAAGAGGGCTACTAGAGGCGGAGGGAGAAAGGATCCAGGTCCCTCTCAAGAGCCCATGGCAAGGGAGCCTCCATCACAAGAAGTACCAATGAGAGATGTTTCACCAAAGGAGAAGCAAGATAAAGAAAAGAGCAAGGGAAAAAAACCATCATACAAGCTACAATCAGACATTGAAGCTACCACAAATTTAAAGAAAGTTTTAGAGGAAAGGATCTTAAATAGCAAGGTGGAGTTTACATTGGGAGAAGTCCTTGGCATTGCAAAGAGAGAGTTCCACGAGGAAATCAATGATATCATAAGAAGGAAGCGACAAGCTTTAACGGGGTCTATCCAATTAGAGGCTGAAGAGAGTGCTTCAAAGACACATGTGATACAAGTACAACAAAGAGATGAAGATGAGAATGTTGTAAGTTGCTACGAGTTTTCCGGTGGTAGAAATAGGCATGTTAAATTTGAAGATGAAGATGAAGACGAAGCCACTCATAAGAGCCACTATTCGAGAAACCATTGGGCAAGGGCTACAACAGAAACCTTGGTTAAGGTGAGAGATCTTGAGGCTCCTTACGTGGCCTTGATAGACCATGGTTCGGTGATTAACCTCGTGTCCTAGAGTCTATATATGAAGGGAAAGCGGCCAATTGATAATGATCATGGGTGGATGATTAGGGCTGCAAACAACTCATCCGGGGATATCTATGGTGCTTGTCCAAATGTTAATGTAACCATAGGGGATGTGAAAGGTGAGCAAAATTTTTTTGTTCAAGAGATGTCAAGCTATCCCCTAATCCTTGGACAACCATACATCACTGCAGTGCGAATGGAGACAAAAGTATTGGATGATGGATCTGCCTATGCTAGGGTCAAAAGCAAAGATGGAAAATGAGTTGTGCAATTCTTGACAGTTTGCGTTGACCATGAGAGAAATCGTGACACAGCTTAAGGGACCATTCTCTACCTAAACCAAGCAAAGAGTTTCGAGATCAAAGGGAGATGAGGGGTTTTGGCCGAGTACCATTGTAAAGAGGGAGTGTAGTGGTACAGGAATAAAAAGGTTCTCACCTGATCCAAAGGGAGACGAAGCTTTTTCTACAAGTGCACTGGTAGCAAAGGATGGATCAGATCTTTTACAATGCTTGGAGATTTAAAGAAAGGACAAAAACAATATGTAAATAGTGTACATAGAAAATACAAAAACCATGATTTGCTAGATGACAAGTACATGTTATGTGTTTTTGAAGAGGTTTCTTTTGTAGATACTATGGGTGATCTCAATGCTATAACAGTTCTAGTTTTCAACAAGGAAATGACCTGGTCAAAGTAGCTTCTATGGACATGTATAGGATCATTGAGTCTTTCAAAGATGAGGAGTGCTTCAATGTGCAAAAAGATCTAGAAGTGCGAGTGGATACAAAGTACAAGACTATAGCAAAGAAGGTGAAACCAGTGGCATTGCCTTTGCTTAGAGATTGCAAGGAAACGATGATTCAAGCTTCTTTGCAACCTAGTCTCCGAGATCCAAAAAGAATTGGACACAAGTTTATGCAAGAGTCATTGAAGATGATAAGAGTTGGAAGCAATGACTCCTTGACAAAGATTGAAAGAAAATGCTTTGAACAAACACTCTCCAAACATGGAAAAGCTTTTTCATTTGAGCCACATGAGATAGGGTGTGTGGATCCATCTATAGTCAAACCAATGGTAATATTCATTGTACCTCATGTGCCTTGGAATCTACGACCAATTCCAGTGCCAAAAGAACTCTTTACAAAGCTTATAGATTTACTCAATGAAAAGATAAAGATGGGGATTTTGGAACCTTCATGTGCCCCCTACTCAAGCAGATGGTTCACTGTACCAAAGAAAAATGGAGCTCTACGCTTCATTCAAGACATGCAGCCTGTCAACAAAGTCACGATCAGGAATATGGGTACAGGGCCAATTGTAGATGAGTTTGCAGAAGCATTTGCAGGAAGGGCAATATATTCTATGGGGGATTTGTACTCAGGGTATGATCATTTCCAACTAGCAATGGAAAGCAGGGACTTGACTACCATGAGAACACCCTTGAGTTTGGTAAGGATGTGAACCTTACCGTCGCAGGGAGCAACCAACTTGGTTGCGCACATGATGAATGGTATGAACAAAGTCCTATGTGAGTTCATACCTCAAATTACAATGCCTTTTCTTGATAACGTGCCAATCAAAGGATGCGACTTAGATAAAAAATATGAGGCTCTAGATTCAAGGGGGTGCCGTAAATATGTGGCAAACCACATCAATGATTGTGATAAAATTTTAACAAGGTTGTAAGAAGTGAACCTTACATTATTTGGGCAAAAGTCAGTGTTTGGGGTTGAAGAAATTTTGATAGTGGGACATCTTTATAATCCTCATGGCCGCTGACCTTGTCCAGCTAAAGTGGATGCAATACAGAGGATGAAGGAATTATGCATAAATATCACGGAGGTGAGAAGGTTTCTAGGTGCATGTGTCTTCTATCTCATATGGATTCCACACTATGCATATGTCGCAAATCCTCTTTATCAATTGCTCAGGAAGAACCAAAGGTTTCAATTGAATAATGTACATGTAAAATCTATGAGAAAGTTGAGGCAATTGTTGCTATCTTCACCAACTTTGAGGAAGGTTTAGTATGAGTGTGGAAGTCGACCGGTGATTGTGACAGTGGACACTAGTCCAACGAGGATCGGATGGGCAGTAGGACAAGATGATGAAGAGAAACACAGGTATGTGGTGAGGTTTGGGGCCAAGGTTCTAAGCTCTCGCCAAAGAGCATATCCACAGGTAAAAAGGGAGTTATGGGGAGTGGTTATAGCATTAAAGTGTGACAAAGAGTACTTCATTGGAGCATCTGTAGTTGTGGAGACTTATTGCTTACCACTTCAAGGAATGATTGCAAGCTGCTCTACTCGTGACATTGCTATGCTTAGGTGGATTACATATATAAAGTCCTTGAACCCATAATTGAATCACATTGTAGGAAAAGATAATTCAATGGCAGATATGCTTTCAAGGGCAAGGTATGAAGATGAGGATGATATGATTGATGAGGAAGAAGATGTGGGAAAAAAATTCTACACAATTTCTCATGCAAAGTGTGATGATATATGCATTGTATCTTCACTTGAGTTCTTCTTAGAGGAGTTTTACAAGGATAAATAGCTACTCATAGGTCGCTACCTGAGTACTTTACAAAAGCAAGATGATTGGACTGAAGCAGAATTTAAAATGATCCGAAAGAAAGCATGTGGATTCTTCTTGAGGGATGGCTACTTATGGAAACATCCTAAAAGAAGAAATGGGACTCCATTGCAAGTAGTATGTGAGAAGTCTACTCTGCTCAAAATTATCAAAGAGCTTAATGAAAGCCTATATGATGGACATCGAGGTGTATTGGCTACTTTTTCCAAAGTGAAAAAAAGGTATTGGTGGAAAGGCATGTATAAGGATGTGGTTGAGTTTGTGGACTCTTGTGTGACATGCCAAATGTATTCCAATGTACGCCATCGTGATGGATTGCATCCTACATACCCATTATCCATGCACTATAAATGGGTTGTTGATCTAGTCACAATGCCTTTAGGACTTTGGCAAATGAGATACTTGGTACTTGCACAAGAAGACTTGAAAAACCAAGTGGAAGGGCGTGCATTGAGGACAAAAACTACAGAAGCTGTTTGTAATTTTTTCCTTGAAGATGTAATTTGCCGCTATGGTTGTGTGGGAAAGATAGTTGTTGATAGAGGTGAGTTAGATGCAGATGAAGCAAGAGATTTGTTTACAAGAATTGGTATCAAACTAGCTCTGACTTGTGCTTGTAATCCAGAGGGAAATGGAAAAAGTGAAAGAGGACATCCTCCTATATTCAAAGCTTTGGCTAAGGCATGCAAAGGTAGAATGCGTGAATGGCCAAGGTTTCTACCATATGCTTTATGGTCTGACCGTACAACTCATAGCTCAGTGACTCGTTACATGCCTATCAAATAGATGTATGGTCAAAAGCCGGTCATGCCAATTGAGGATGTAGTTCCTACTTGGAACATGTTACCTTGGGAAGATGGTGTAAGTAGGAAAAATCTACTTGCATTGTGCATTAAGCAATTGGAAAGAAGATAGGAAGACATAGACATTGCAGAAGCTCGATTGAAGGATGCAAGACTAAACAATAAAGATAGGTTTGATAAAAGACATAGGCTTGGACCAAAGCCTATTGAAGAGGGTGACTAGGTCCTAATGTATGACAGTAGCCTTGCCAACCAGCACACCACACAAAGAAAACTTGCAAAGAGGTGGTTTAGTCCCTATGTTGTCAAACATGTGCATGGAAATGCTACATATGTGCATGGAAATGCTACATATACTCTAACGGAGATCGATGGAATAGAGCTTAAAATTCCCATAGCAAGCAAAAGAATCAAGATAATCAAGAGGAGACATGATAATGATCCATTTGATTCACAACAAGATGATTATGAAGAACCTAATGACATTGCTACAGATGAGGATGAAGAAGCAAAGTATGATCTTCCAAACTTTTCAGAAGATGAAAATGACATACAAATATTTGTGGATCTTAATGAAGATTAAAACCTACATAAGAAAAATGTTGGCACATGCCGGACGATGTGCACGTTTAGAGGGGTGGATGTCGTGCCATGGCACATACATAATGTGAAATAAAAACATTCACCCCACTTTTCACAATTCTCAATGCATGGAAAAAAAGCAATAATGTACATATTGTGATATATGCTAAAGAGGCTATTGCGGTCGCTATCATGTACATATATATCCGGGGACTCGTGGCCCTAGATGTGGCATCTTTGCGTGCTTTTCCACTTGATAAGATGCCTATTTTGGTTTAATTATGTACATACTCCAAGTGTTTCATGGTGGCACACTAATCTCTCCTATAAAGAGTGATGCGTGCAAAAACTATCAAAAATAGCAGCTAACAAGCGTCGTTGCAGGATTGCATGGAAAGTGACCCAAAATGGTATATTGATGAAAAATGGTGCTTATCTATGATTTTTATGCTTATTCAAGTGATCCCACAAATTTAGGTATTTTCTAACTTTGTTTGGGATTTTTCGCATCAAAAATGGCATTTTTTGGGTTAAAAATGAGCTGAAAATTACCTAGTTTTGGTCCAAAGTGGCAAAATGGCCCAAAAATTGACACATCATCTCATATTTCCCCTTATCAAAAAGGTGTGTGGGCTTCACTTTAGAAGCTCTTCAATCTCTTCAAATTCAGAAAATGCTCGCCATGAAGGACGTGGAAGCTCGTGTATTCCTTTCAGCTGTTTGATGTTACGACTATGTTATTGGGGGTGAGGCTACATGATACCATGAAAGAGGTTTGGGTTTTGATTTATATTTGTGCTTGTATGAGCATTAAGGTTTCATGGCTGAGACTTTACTGTTTTTTAATGGTCTTTTTAAGTGAAATTGAATGTGATTTGGTGATCCTCTCATCATAATCTCAACTATGGAAACAAGCAATTTCCAAGCACGATAGGAAAAGAGAGTTTGTGACTTTCCTGCCACGAACACTCTTAGATTTTTAGTCACCCTTAGAAAGAGGGTTGTTGATTTTCCACAAACGCTTTTTCACAAAGTGTTTGTGACTCTCATCACGAACTCTCACAGCCAGAGGTTTTGCACCTTCCCAGCTAGACCGCACACATTCCAACAGCGCGATGCTCTTATGTGCATATGCACACACACACACACACACACCTCTATGTTGACAACCCAAAAAAATGTCCATTTTCAAATTAAAATGTCCATAAACAATTATTATCCATTCAAATGAGGCCTCTATTTTTATTGTTGGAGTTGTGGGATCGTGGAGGGTCTCTCTCTCTCTCTCTCTCTCTCTCTCTCTCTCTCTCTCTCTCTCTCTCTCTCTCTCTCTCTCTCTCTAGCAAGCATTCTGAACCGCATTTGCGTTGTCCAAGTCGATGAGTTGGCCAAGTTGAGCTCTCTCTCTCTCTCTCTCTCTCTCTCTCTCTCTCTCTCTCTCTCTCTCTCTCTCTCTCTCTCTCTCTCTCTCTCTCTCTGTGACACATCTTTCATAGAACTTTTTGCCCTCCTATCTATTTTTTCCCTTCTTTTCCCATCTTCATAGAACTATAGAGAACCAGACAACAATATTTTCACTAGCCCCAATGTTGGATATGTAGACAACGTGTTCAATGATTGTAAGTAAATTTCCAATGTAACTTATGATGCAAGCATATACGACATTTAAGTGATTTCAAGTAATTAATGTTTTATGTATGTTTGCAGTCCTCAAAAGAAACTTCCAGAAGGGAGCCATTATAGGTGATGAATCACAACTCCCATCCATCTCTTTCTGTGATCAAGAAATATGAGAGAGAAAGAAAGAGGAAATAGAGGGAGCAAAAACAGATGCAGGGTGAGTGAGGACATCATGCCATCAATGATGAAGAGAAAAAGAAAATCTCCTCCAAGGTTGTCATAGCTTTTAAGAGGAGGACTAAAGGTTTTGTTACATAAGTGAAATGGGAAATCTGGAATCTAGTTGTTGAACATCATGTTGTTCAGGAAATCCATGATCATCCTTCAATGGAGGAGCCTGTTGTACATAGATCAATCGTCTCCAATGTCCACAACACGTTGGCTATTGTCAAGTAGCCAAGTTCTAATGAGGAGTTGCTTTTGAAGAATGCAGCATTACAGATGATGTTGAATTCACTGGATAACATGCCTATTGCAAAAATCTCAAGGGTCCTTAAAGTTGGTTGTCGCCCCTTATACAAGGCAAAATCACGGATGAAGCTTGATATCAATGGTGGATTGTTCTCATTGGTTGTATGTCACAAGCAACACCATCATATCCCTATCACATATGAAATTAAGGAATTGGTCTATACATTTTGGAGCAAGGGGACTCACATTTCTACCAACAAAAAGGATATTTGTCGAAAGAGAATGAGGAGGAAAAGCTAAATAAAACACCATGTGAACCTTTTGGATGAGCCGCAGGTGATCAAGCCAATTGAATTATAGTCTATGCTAGTTAGCATATTGAATATGCTAGTTAGAATACCCAGTATGCTCATTATCATATTAGGTATGCAAGCTAACACACTTTTTATGGTAGTGATTATGAAAAGATGCTCACTAGCATTGGGTATTCTTGTTAACATACCTGGTATGCTAGTAGGCATTCTGGGTATGCTGGTCAAAATAGTCTATGCTAGTTAGCATGTATGCTAGTGAGCATATTGGGTATGCAAGCTAACACACTTTGTTTGCTAGTGATCATTCAAATATGCTCACTAGCATAGTGGGTATGCTTGTTAACGTACATGGTATGCTAGTTAGCATTCTGGATATGCTGGTTGGAACACTGTCTATGCTAGTTAGCATTCTGGGTATGCTAGTTGTAACACTGTCTATGCTAGTTAGCATACCTAGTACCAACTCAGTATGCTAACTAGCATACCATGTATGCTAGTTAGCATATTGGGTATGCAAGCTAACACATTTTTATGCCAGTGATCATTCAAAGATTCTCACTAGCATACTAGGTATGCTATTTAGCATACCTACCATGCTCATAAGTATATTGGGTAAGCAAGCTAGCACACTTAGTATGCTAGTGATCATTCAAAGATGTTCACTAGAATATGGAGTATGCTTGTTAGCATATCAGGTATGCTAACTAGCATACCTGATATGCTAGTTAGCATTCTAAGTTTGTTGGTGAGAACATTGTCTATGCTACTTAGCATACCCGGTATGCTAGTTAGTATGTTGGGTATGCAAGCTAGCACACTTTGTGATCATTCAAAGATGCTAACTAGCATACTAGGTATGCCTGTCAGCATACCTGGTATGCTAGTTAGCATTTTGGATATGCTGGTTGGAACATTGTCTATGCTAATTAGCATACTGCGTATGCTAGTAGTTAGCATATTGGGTATGCAAGCTAACTCACTCTGTGTGCTAGTGATCAATAAAGATGCTCACTAGCATATTGGGTATGCTTGTTAACATACCTAGTATGCTAGTTAGCATTCTGGGTATGCTAGTCAAAACATTGTCTATGCTAGTTAGCATACCTAGTAAATACCCATTATGCTAACTAGCATACCCTGTATGCTAGTTAGCATATTGGGTATGCAAGCTCAGGGTATGCTAGTTTGCATAATGGCTAGTTAGAATTTTGAGTATGGTGGTCAGCACACTGTCTATGCTAGTTAGCATATTGGGTATGCAAACTAACATATCTTGTATATTGCAGCTAGCATTCTGAGAGCATAAGATGACCGTTTATGGATATTGCAGGTTGAGTTGCTTTATAGGTTCAAAGAGAAGCCTCTAGATTGCAAGATTGTCATGAGAATGTTTAAGATGTTGAAGCCATTCTTTTGTAGGTGGCTGAAGGATAGATACACATGATGTTGTGAATACCACATGTACATGTCCTTTCTAAAGGATGCATTGAACCACATGCGCTCTCATGCTTTTGGGCTGCATGAAGTAGGTTGCAATTGTGTATGAAATTCCTGTGCAACCGGTGACAACATTAGCATGGGTTGTGACGCATCACATATCATGTTCAAAGGTGTCACACAACTATGCGAGTCAGTTCTCTGTCCAAAGAAACCAGATGCAGGTTTCCATAGAAGAGAATGTATGATGGGAGATTGTAAGATATGTGGAGTGAAGAGGGTGAAAGTATGTTTCTGGAGATAGCAAAGCCAAGTAAGAATATTACTGTGAAATTATTTTCATATGTAGAGCAAAAGAAAAGTATAGAAACAATAAAAAAAGAAAAGATTTTTGCATAAAGAAATGCAGTGTTGGGAGTTACTTCAACTCTTTAGATCAAGGCATGGCAAGGGAGAGCACGATGGTGCAAGAGCAGTTGTGAAAAGAACCCTGCATGAACAATTAAGTCTAATGGAGATATTCTAAAGTGTACAGCAGATGTGGTTTCTTAATACCGAGCAAACCTGTCAAAGGGAGCACCACCTGCATCATATTCTAGAAAAGATAGGGAATGTGTCCATGTGTTTTGGGAGCTCAAATTAGGGGATGTGAATAGGGAAGTCAAGTGGAATTGTGCCATTGTCAAAGAAACTCGATCTTTGCATCCCTTCCATGGTCACAAAATATCCAAGTGCCCTTGCAACAATACCATCGGCATGCTTCTGTGACTGCATGCATGCACTCAAGTTGGAATCACTGCATAAACATACCTCACATGCAACCTTGGGAGTATCACCTTTTGATGCCATTACCTGATGAGGTTGAGGCTGATTATGAGCCGATAGATGAAATTCTAGTGGATGAAGTTATTGGCTATTATGACTTCACGTATGAAGGCCATCATGATGCATTAAGTAGTGCTCTATGTGTTGGGTACACATTTGCGGTAAATGCAAATTCTTCAACCAATGTTGAGGATGTGGATTTCTACCTAGTCCAGTATGTTGCAGCAAGGGAGCAGGTGGAGAAAAGGGTACATTGATGAATGGAGAAATGTAATTGACATAGGCTCGTATGTTGTGCAAGGATTTTATTAGAAGCAACTAGATGCATACACATTCAAGCTAGACGACCACCAGCCCATCGTCCCCTTACGATGTATCAAAATATCTATGCGACACATCCCAAAGAGAAGGCAATTGTACACAATCACCCTAGAAAGCCATGAAGTAATCTATATAGCATTCCCTTTAGTGTTTAAGTTGTAACCTAAGGATTTTCAATAAACTTTTTGCTACGAAAAATGCAATTATCTCACATTTGTGTCTCTTGAAAGTGTATATGTGTATGGTGTTTGTCGCTACCAATCATGATAACTTCCTTGGACGCTTGTCAATAAAATTTTTGTTGCAGGAAATGCAATTATCTCACATTTATGTCTCTTGTGTGTGTGTATGGCTATGGCATTTGTCGCTGCCAATCATGATAACTTCCTTGCATGCTTGTCACAACTATCTTCACAGTTATGTTAAGGAAACTAACCTTACTCAAGTGTATGCTCTAGTTGTGCTAATTTTGGGTATTCTAACTAGCTTACTCAAACCCTAAGCTAGCACGAAATATAAGGTCTGCAAACTAGCATATCATGTATGCTAATTAGAATATAGGGTATGCTAACTAGCATACTTTTTATGTTGGCATAATAACATATTGAATGCTAGCTAGTAACTACCATACCAGGTATGATAATTAGCATACAGTTAGCATAATGGGTATGCTAAATAGCTTGTTACAACTATCTTAGGGTCTGAGGAATACTGGGTATACTAACTAGCATACCCAAGATGCTAATAGTATGCGAATAAGAATATTGGGTATGCTAAGTACTCAATATTCTTATTAGTGAAAAATATAAGGTTTTCAAACTAGCATATTGTATGCTAACTAGCATATTGTATGCTAACTAGCATACTTGGTATGCTAATAAGAATATTGGGTATGCTAAATAGCATACCTACTATGCTAGTTAGCTTCCTCAGACCCTAAGCAAGCACAGAATATAAGGTTTGCAAACTAACATATTGTATGCTAACTAGCATACCATGTATGCTAATAAGAATATTGGGTTGCTAACTAGCATACTTAGTATTTGTATTAGCACAAAATATAAGGTTTTCAAACAAGCATAATGTATGCTAAGTAGCATACTAGGTATGCTAACTAGCATACTTTTTATGCTGGCTAGATTACTCAAGTGTATGCTATAGTTGTGCGAATAAGCATATTATGTATGCTAACTAGAATACTTACTTAGACCCTAAGAAAGCACAAAATATAAGGTTTTTAAATTAGCACATTGTATGCTAACTAGCATACCAGGTATGTTAAAATGAATAATGGGTATGCTTACTAGCGTACTTTTTATGTTGGCTAGCTTACTCAAGTGTATGCTAACTAGCTTACTCATACCATTAGCCATCACAGAATATGCTAGTTAGCACTACTAGATAGCATGCTTAGTGTGCTAGTTAGCGTACCTGGTATGCTAGTTAGCACACCATGTATGCTAAATAGCATACATTCAGCATACCTAGTATGCTACTTAGCATATCCACCAAGTATGCTATCCGGCACATAACAAACCCATTTTGGTCACAAAAGAATCTTATAGCACAAAAGTTGGTTCTTAACATCTTAAATGAAAGTCTAAATAGTTTTGGACATTGATATTGGGAACCGTTGATATCACAACATCAAATGGCTTTTAGTAGTTTTGAATTTTATGGAGAGTCTAATGTTGCTAACTCCATACATTTACATCACAAAAAAATACATAGGATAGACATGCTACTGCTGAGCCTTTTTGCCTTGCCCAGGGCGCTTGTATTTATGCTCCACTAGTTCCTTCTCCTGCTCATCCTGTTTGTTCTACATATGCTTCTCCAATATTTTCCCGTCCAGCCTTTCCCTCTCATGTCGTTCATGTTCCAGGTCAGCCTCCCTTTCTTGTTGACAGATTGCTTCCCTCAAGTGGACTTCACCAATGCCTCTTATATCTGATGCTACCTGGCTGAGGATTGCATCACAAAACAAGCCAAGCTTATATCAAACACATTTTCAGTTGTATAATCTGCACAATCCTCTGATTGCAGCCATAGAACAACCATTTAGTCGAAGTGCCTTTCAGAAACTATTTTACTGGTCAACATTCTAGTGTTCTAACTTTGGAGCAATAATCCAAGTTCCTTCATCATTCGGGCATACTTTGTATGTACTGTCGTCACTGATAATAGTATTTTTGGGCCCAAAACCCGGTTTGTTTAGCCAAAAGAGCTTCAGGTTCTTGAAGAACACAGGATTATTCATAATCTTCCAAGGTTTCTTAGTGCAATGGTCTTGTGTAAAAACATATGTCAGCATTGATCGCGGCTTTTTTTCTTTTTGCATTCATTGGCAAAATTTAAATCATGCAAGGCAATTAACGTATGGTTCTCTTCCCATGCAACACAAACAGGTATCGAATGAGAAAGCATAAAGGCCAAGCAAAATATATTGGATTGTTGCACATTTATATTTACTTCAAAAAGACCTTTTTCATTAAGAGTATTCATAATGCTACAAAATTCCACAAGAGGTGCAGTAAGCAAAAAAGTTCTACAAGTGAGGTTATGGGAATAATGACGACAGGAATGGGCACACTCGGTAAGGGCATAACAGGTACGGGTACACTATCTTGCTAGCACTAAAGATTTTGGGCATAACAAATTAGGTTCAGCAAACTTTCTTGCTTCCAAGCTCATGAGCATGGGACTTTCAGAGGACCTTTGCTAGTTTTGGTTATGTCCTCCACAATCCTCCTAGGGGTAGTACAAGCATTGCAGCCTCTCTTGGTATCGCTTCAGTGCCAACTTTCCTCTTTGACCTTGCAATTTTTACATAGCCCTCCTGAGGGTTGTTATCACCAACACCCTAGACATTCCCTAGGTTGTCATCACCAACATCTTCTGCATTGCATGTGCTGTCAATCCTCAATATTTCCTCTAGTCTTTCATCATCCTCCTCCGTTGATTGATTGTTTACAGCATCGCCTAGATCCAACACATGTTGTGATACAACATCCACCCCTTCATTCATGCCATCCTGCTCATCCAGCTCCTCAATAGAGGGCTTGTCTTGTCCAACTTTTCCTTGCCCCGTTTCTTGTCTTGTGCGCAACCCACATCATTGAAAGGCTTGACACACCTGCAAAATAGAACCTTTAATTATAACCTCAGGAGGTCACACAAATTGCTAAAAACTATTATAATGGAAACAACAAAAAAAATCAAAGAAGATAAGACCTTAAATATGCTACCTAGTATGCTAGATAGCATACCCAGTGTACCTCCAAGCATGCTTAGTTAGCACACCAAATATGCTAGTTAGTATGTGAAATATGCTAAGTAGCATACCTAGTATGCTAGTTAATTAGCATACCCAAATATACCTACAAGCATGCTTAGTTAGCATACCTAATATGCAATCTAGTATAGGCAATATGATAACTAGCATATCCAATATGCTATCTAGGATACTACTACTATGATAAGTATGCTAGTTAGCATACCCACTTCACCTTCAAGCATGCTAATTGAATGTGCAATATGCTAACTAGTATACCTAGTATGATATGTAACATACTACTATGCTCATTATGTTACTTATCATACTACGTATTCCAGCAAGCATGCTTAGTTAACTCACCAAATACGCTAGTAAGTATGTGCAATATGTTATCTATCAAACCCAGTATGCTATGTAGCATACTCCTACTATGCTTAGTATGCTAACTAGCATACCCCGTATGCTAGCTAGCATATCCAGTATTCCATACTACTACTATGCTCAGTATGCTAACTAGCATACCTAGTATGCTAATTAGCATACCCCGTATGGTAGCTAGCATATCCAGTATTCCATACTACTACTAAGGCTCAGTATGCTAGTTAACATACCCCATATGCTAGTTACCATACCCAGTATGATAACTAGCATACCCAGTATTCTAGTTAGCATACCTAGTATACCTACAAGCACCCTTGTTAGCACAGAAAATATTCTAGTTAGTATGTGCAATATACTAACTAGAATACCCAATATCCTAGTTAGCATACCCAGTATACATGCAAGCATGCTTAGTTAGCAGACCTAATATGCTAGCTAGTATGTGCAATATGTTGACCAGCATATCTAGTATGCTACATAGGATCTTACTTCTATGATTAGTATGCTAGTTAGCGTACCCAATATACATTCAAGCATGCTTAGTTAGCACACCAAATGTTTTAGTTACTATGTAAAATATGCTAACAAGCATACCAAGTATGCTAGTTAGCATACCTAGTATACCATCAAGCAGCCTTAGTTAGCACACCAAATATGCTAGTTAGTATGTGTAATATGCTAACTAGCATACCCAGTATGCTATGTAACATACTACTACTATGCTCATTATGCGAGTTAGCATACCTTGTATTCCTGCAAGCATGCTTAGTTTCCTCACCAAATATGCTAGTTAGTATGTGCAATATGCTATCTAGAATACCCAGTATGCTATGTAGCATATTACTACTATACTCAGTATGCTATTTAGCATACCTAATATGCTAGCTAGCATACCCAGTATACCATACTACTACTATGCTCAGTATGCTAGTTAGCATACCCTGTATGCTAGTTACCATACCCAGCATGCTAGTTAGCATACCCAGTATACCTACAAGCAGCCTTGTTAGCATAGCAAATATGCTAGTTAGTATGTGCAATATGCTAACTAGCGTACCCAGTATGCTATGTAGCATACTACTACTATGCTAACTATGCTAGTTAGCATACCCAGTGTACCTATACGCATGCTTAGTTAGCATACCTAATATGTTAATTAGTATGTGCAATATGCTAGCAAGTAATCTTAGTTAGCACAACAAATATACTAGTTAGTATGTGAAATATGCTAACTAGCATGCTCAGTATGCTATGTAACATACTAACTATTCTCATTATGCTAGTTATTCTTGCAAGAATTCTTAGTTAACTCACTAAATATGCTAGTTAGTATGTGCAATATGCTATCTAGCATGCCCAATATGCTATGTAGTTGATAACTACTATACTCGGTATGCTAATTAGCATATCTAATATGCTAGTTAGCATACCCAGTATACTTGCAAGCATGCTTAGTTAGCACTCCAAATATGTTAGTTAGTATGTGCAATATGCTGACTACCATACCCAGCATGCTATGTAGGATACTACTACTATGCTCAGTATGCTAGTTAGCATACCATATGTGCTAGTTAACCTTATGATTTATGATTATATTACCAGATCTTCGTGTGATTGGATGCCCTTACACTGCAATCTTGCACAATCGTTTTGTTGGTATCTTCTGTTGGCAGGTGGAAGCCCTACATTCAGTCCCAAGGGAGCATGCGGCTGCAAAGTAGAGAAGGTGGTAGCTATGTCCACAAGGCAGCTTGATCATTGCAAGGATTTCATGTACCTCGAGTGTCATACCACAGCTAGTACATTGGTCTTTCCCAGCATTGTCACGCACCCCTCTATTCGTCGTGATTTCGGAAATAGCCATATAACATAGGGAAATGGGAAAAAAAGGGCCTCGTAGCCTGGATTGCGTATGCACCTGCCACCAGCAATTGCAATTGACTTTCACAGGCCTGCACTTTGGCTTCCTTGACCTCCACCTCAATCTACAAAACCAAGACAAAAAGAGCATGGTAACTACATAGGTTAGTTGTGCACATGTATCAAACATAAGTTGCAAGTATGAAAATCATGGACACTTACCAGATGACAAGTTATGTCAATGTCATTATCAACAGGGGTGTTTGCACACTGAGGAAACCCCAAATCATCGAGTGTCTCTATAATTGTTTCTATTTTCATCTCAAGCTCCATTTTTCACTTTGCATTTAGATCACTTCTCTATGATAAAGTCTACAATTCATTGCCAGCATCTCGCAGCTTCTGTCTCATTGTTGTGACAGCAAGGCGCACCTTTGCATTGCTTGCTTGCAATATCCTTACAGCTTTTGGCTTCTGTTGTGCATTTTTTAGATCCTCTTTAGCATTCTCCAGTTGTGTCCTCATATGAAAGACAATAGCCTTCGCGCGTCGCAAATTTTCCAAGTCAAAAAAGGAAAGGCTTTCAGCCTCCTGGTGAGTGCTCTGAGTCGACAGGGTTGTGGCCTTGGCCGATTTTGCAATGCTCGTACATACTCGGACCGAGTTGTCCTTGCACATATCAGTAGATTCATACTCTTGTTTTGCAACTTGATGTTGGGAATTGTGCATCATCCACTTTCTCACATGGCCTTCATAGTAGCCCTTCTCTTGAAGATCCTGCAAATACTGCACAGCAAACTTAGTCCAATTGAAGTTTCATAGCTGTCCCACTTGCAATCAACACAGGGCTGGATTCTTTAACAAACCCTTTGCAAATGTGGATTTTATCTCCAATGGCATACTCCAGAACCTGATCGAGCTTCAAAAACTTACAAGTGGCATGCTTTCCAAAGCAATCAATCCGGCTCAAAATCGGCCCTGACACAACTTCATATGGCAATAACTTGACATCCAAGACTCCAAATGACAATATGAAAAGATCAACATGCTCCACATGATGAGCTCTTCACATCCATAGGCTGAAACCAGCTCTGATCATCAGGCATCACTTGCCCTATCCGTTGAAGGATTTCAAATCTCTCTCAACTGTGGCACTCCATAGACAAACAATAATTTCATCAAGCATGAGGAGTATCTCAATGCAGGGGCTAGGATGGATGTGAGTTGCATCTTTGAGTAAGCTTTCAAGATCGAGCTCAGTGGGAATAGTCCTTTGGATGTTAAAGATGGCAATCAGGTAGATGTTTTTTGCCAGTAGCCTAGTGGGATGCAAAGTTGGTGATGATCCGATCAAGGGCTATCGTCTCATTGGCAAGATCAAGACTCAAAGGCACTCTCTTCTCTTCTAAATCTCGAACGGCTATCTACATCACTAAGGTCGTTAGATGTCGTGTGTTCTTCCCAAAGACGGCCGTGAATTTGGAATCCTTTGAAGATGCCGACTTAGATGGAACCAACACAGGGGATCGAGCTACCAGAGGTCATCGGTGTAACATGTCCTACTTGGTGATCCTTTGGTCAATGTGATCTCCTTATTGAAGTGTGAAAGTGGGCAATGAAGCCTTGGTGGGAATCAAGCTTTGAGTAAACAAAAAAAGGAGAGAAAGTATGGATTTTTGAGTCGTCTGCAATCATTGCACGCATGGTGTGCATGTGAAAAGCCGCCATGAATCGACGGTGGAATCGAAGGTGGGCGCCAGAGAGACGAAGAGCATGGCCTCCCATGCTGATGAGGGGGCTCTCGAAGCTGCCAGCTTGAGCCATAAAAGGGGGCGGGAGCAAGAGGGAAGCGGCTAGCTTGAACCCCAAAAGGGAAGCTCCTGTGTTGCAAAGAGAGCTCATCACGGGCTGACAAGTTCTATTGGGAGAGAGGTTCTAAGGCCGTTGGCCGCATGAAGGAGGCCGCAGGTGGCTACCGAGGGTTGCGGCCAAGGAGGGTTAGCCATGATGTCATACAGGAGGGTGAGCTGCCGACTAGGAGGCTGCTGAGCTGGAGGTACTGAAGTCGGTCAAGAGAAGGAGGTGAGGAGTCAAGGACAGCAAGGCAGCCTGCGCAGCTGCAGATGAGCCATCTTGGAAGCTTGTGAGAGAAGCGTCGCCAGAGAGCCATTGCCAATTCAAAGGGGCTGATGGTTCTGAGAGCCATCTTGGGAGCTTGTGAGAGAAGCGTCGCCTGCTCGCTTAGTTCAGCTGGATACCGGCTGGGACGTGCTTGCCACGAGGGCAAGCACCCCAAGATATAACCAGCACGGTGGAAAAACCTATCTTCCACGTGGGTGCAACCAAAGTGTGTTAATCCTAGCAGAGGATAGAAGAAGTGGTGTGTATATTTACAGATGCATGGAAAGATGTTAAAGCAAGTATGGAAGGCCTGGGCAGGCAAGGCAGCAATGATGTATGTTTTATGTGGTTATTTTTTGGCCAAAAGGATGCCAAATGGGATGGCAAGTGAAGCGCTAGTTTTTTGCTTGAAAAGATAGTGCTTGAAGTGCTGATTAGTATGTCTAGACGATTCGTCAAACAGAGCTACGATGAGAAAGATATAGTTGATCAAAGTTGAAGTGCATTGCAGATCTAAGACTGTGATGGTGCTTGGACAACACCACCCAAACACAATCCTCACTCTCTTTCCCATTGCTCAAATGCACACACTGGGCGGCTCTTTGAGAAGAAACCCCTCCAAAAAAAAAAACACACTCTTGAGTGCACACAAATGGGACTCTCTCTCTCTCTCTCTCTCTCTCGCCACAAGCTACCATGGAGGACTCCCATGAGATGAAAAGGAAAAGAAGATTGAACTCAAACAATCAAGAACCACTATGGATATCGGCTACATAAAAACAACCATGGGTACAATGATGGCGGTGGTAAGCATGCCTCAGAGCCCTTCCACTTCTTTGCTTTTGAACTATCTCAATCCCATTGGGGCTCGTCTCTCCTACTTCTTGACTTCCGTGAGGGGTTACCCTTCCAATCTTAATTGAGCTCCCACACGTCCTCTCCTGAGCGGGCTGCCTCCCCTCTTTACTTCTTGGCGGCTTCACAACCCCTTGAGACAGCGCCCTCTCCTTCTCCCTTGGACGCCCCTTTGATGGCTCCCCTTGTCTGTACCGCGTGAGCTTGATTTTAGAGATCTCTCCCTCTCTAGCTGCGGTAACCACCCTTCCCCCTCCGGCTTTCTCCTCTGTACTACGTACGAGCTCCCCACCCTTGGCGTCCCTTTCATAGCCTTGTTTGATCCCTTGATAGCACCAGCCCTTGGCACCCCTTCTCTGCTCTCTCCAATTCGGCTTCTCAGAAGCGGCAGCCCCAACTGGTCTCCCTTCACCCTCTCTGTAGTTCCCTGCAGCTAAATGCCATGCATGGCCTAAATTGAAAGCATTAAGGTTCCATGGAGCACCTGCCACACTCTCAATGATGAGATTCCTCTTCAATTCTCCTTGTGTTGGCTGTGCCACGGCCCTGCATACTGCAACCCCTTTGTCTCTCTGGCGGTGTTGGTTATATCTTCAAGTGCTTGCCCTCATGGCAAGCTCGTCCTAGCCGGTATCCAACTGAACAAAACGAGCAGCAACCGATTGACCAAAATGATGGTCAACAGGGAGTTGACACACATCGAATTCAACACCTGCACCCTCCGAGGATATGACTCAACCACTGAGCCCGCATGCGCGCGGATGAAATCTGTACGTCTCCTGTTGTAGACAATGCTGAAAGCGATGTAAGCCCTCCAAAAAGGTCTGTGACCGGCTCAGCCGGTCTCCTGCACCTACACGAGGGCAAGCACCCGATCTTTAACCATTGCGGGTTGGTTATATCTTGGGGTGCTTGCAAGCACGTTTCAGCCGGTATCCAGCTGAACTAAGCCAGCAGGCCCCCGTGTAGGTGCAGGAGCCGGTCACAGCCCTTTTTGGAGGGCTTACATTGCTTTCAGCATTGTCTACAGCAGGAGACGTACAGATTTCATCCGTGCGCATGCGGGCTCAGTGGTTGATTCGTATCCTCGCAGGGTACAGGTGTTGAATTCGATGTGTAAACTCCATGTTGACCATTATTTTGGTCAATCGGTTGGTGCTCGCTTCGTTCAGCTGGATACCGGCTGGGACGTGCTTGCCACGAGGGCAAGCACCCCAAGATATAACCAACACCTTTTTCCATGAGGGATTTGTGCCTTGGTGGCAAACAGTTTTGAAGTTTTTACTGCTAATATGTACTCAAGTTGTCAGATACTACTTCTTCAATAATATCTAGAAGGCCAAAAATTGTCGTGTCTTTTATAGCGACCTCTCTGTGCCTAACTACTCAGAGATTGTACAAGAAAGCAAGGAGATAATATATGTGGTAGTAAAAGGTATAGCTCGGATGATTGGCTTAGGGAAACCCTCGCCATCCGGTCATGCCCTGCGTAATACTAGTAAGCTTGATTTTAACCTTGTGATGCCAAACCTTGTATCTTTTTGAAGGCTTCAATAGAATCTATCAATGTCTTGAGCATGTAGTCTTCACTGGGTTTACCTATTGGCAAGGAGAGCCTTTGACAATTAAGCCATGTGGAATGTTTCTGTCAGCATGTAGTCTTCATTGTGTTTACCAATTGGCAAGAAGAACTAATTGATGGCTTTCCCAAAGTTTAACTCTTGGCATTGGGTAGACCATTGGATCTTTTTTTATTTTTGGAGGGGCGTGTGTATAAAGAATAACATATTGTGGATGCCTCCTCAACCAGAACTACTGCATGTTCTTTGATTGGTCTCTCTTTTATTTTAATTACTTTATACTTTATCAGAGGGTATGGAAAATATTGCTAGTGCCAGGTGTCTATGATTTGCTGGGAGGTAAGTTCAGCAACATTTGTGGAGGGTAGTGTATGCTCCTCCAATGCCATGGCCTCTTTCCATATGTATTCTCTTTTGAAGCTATCAATTGGCCCCTTGTCCTCTTCTTGTTCAAGAGGTTCTATTCCTGGGAGGGAAGTGGTGCCCTCTGTGTCTTCCATGCATTGCAAAAACTATAGAGTTTTAGTTCTCGGTGGCATGCTAAGAGGTGTCCTCTTTTGTAGTTGTCTACTTTCCTTATAGTTGCGTTTGTGCTGCTTGTGAATCATGCTAGAGCTTTGCTTCTGATATTCTTCTTCTTTGTGCATGAATCTTTGAGAGATCTCCCTTCATTTCATATGTTCTAGTTTAATCTCAGTCTTCAAATCTTTGCTTTGTTTTTCCATAGCTTGGTAGGCTAAATCTAACCGTTGGAGTGTAAGGACTATAGGGTTAGATTGTAGCTTGTCCAAAAGCTCCTTTTGATCCTTTATTCTGGATTTTTCTTGAGCTATTTGGATGTTGGCTACATCCAATTATATTTGCAACCATTGGAAGTATGCACTTGTATGTAGGGCAGTGATACTAAGCTCGTTTATCTTCTTTTCTTGCTCCTCACTTGCCAAAGATAGCTGCTCCAACATCATGGTCATATCTATGGGGATGGGTACGAAGAAAGCTTTTGAAGGAAGCTTTTGAGGGAGCTTTTTCATGTTCTTTTACTTGGGTAATACATTCCAGCAAAAAGATCCCTCCTCTATCGTTGGAGAGATCTATTTGGAGAGAGATTTCTTTTTTATTTATCAATCCCTCAGAATTTTCAAACTATGGTTGTCTTTGATAAAACTTATGCTACAACCGTGTTCAAAGAACAATATGGTACAATCCACACTTTCAAGACATGTGAGTCATACATAGATCCCAATTTAGTTTTGTACATGCACATCATCTATCAACAAAGAAATATGTCATGCACGAAGCAGACAAACTACAAAACGACTTCAACCCAGCACATAGCATATTCAAACAAAGCAATATGGTAAGCTCCAAGTAGACTAATTGCAAGACATTTAGTGCCAACCAACAAAGAGACATATTATGCACAAAGTCGACGATTTCCAAAAATTTGAGATGACATCATCTTGATGGAATTCTCATTAAAAGAGTTTTAATACAAAATCAATCCGCAATTACATACGAAGTCACAAGCGCTCAATGGAAATTATATTGCACGTCTACAACTGAACACACACAGTAGATCTTCATTTGTAAGATTGCTTTGATGGACGAACTTATTGTCGTTCAAATCCAAGCCAAAATAGCGTAGGAAAATGTAATGTATGTGCTTACATGCCATATATGGTTTACTTTGTGCTACTTGGTCTGCAAAGTTTCCACATGTACACATCGGACTACTGGCAACATGCACTTCGTATCTCCCTCCTCAAACTTGAGAAGAAGACGTCTCCTCCATGAATTTTTCATGCATGCCTGCCTTTACAACAATGTGTTGAATAACATTTGATTCCATGGTTATGGCTGATTCAATTCTCTTAGAGGCCTAAATTGATAAGCGTGGACGATATCGCACATTGCTGGTATTTGTTGGGGTATAAAGCCCAATGTGGTCGCCCAGGTAAGTGGGTGGGCCGCCAGGTATGTACACATATTCTTTTGTAAAAACCTAATAAGAACTCACTATGCTCTACACATTACAGTAGAGCGAGTTCACCATATCATCGTGCTCTTCTTCTCGCACTCTCTCTCGCGTCACACTTCCGCTCGTACTCCTTCAACTGGTATCAGAGCTCAGATCGAGGCTCGGGGCATCATTTGCAGGTAGCCAAAGTCACCTGCTCAGATTGGAGTGAGATTCGATAGGCGAAGACACGGCCCCACATCTTGTGGGAAAGTCCGAAGGACTTGGTGTTCTCAGAATTTCATTCTGAGGTCATCTCGGCCACCGTTCGGCTTCGACAAAGTTCTACGCAGGCCATTTTCGACTACGTGGTCTCGGCGGGTGCAGATCCGACTCTGTAAATTTGGGGTTTCGGCCTACGATTGTAGGTGCTGAGGATATCGGCACTCCCAGAGTACTAATTTGTGGCTGTCTACACATCGGAGGACGGCTCACAGTTCTTGGAGGCGTGTCACATACGACACGGGCGCATCTACACACAGACGGTAGGTGACATCCACTAGTTCATCAGGTAGCTTGTGTTTGCTGCTTGATATTCCAGATTTCATCCTGACATTGCAGGTACTTCCACATGGGATGTATTGTCAGAGATGATGTATGTCTGTTGAGGGTTTGCTGGCTGTGAGTCACGCAGCAAACAACCGCCGCAGCGGCTACAGCATATAGTGGGAAATTTGTGGATGTATGACTTTGTGGGAAGTCTATGTACTGTCAGATTTACTGCAGCCATTGTTGAGGGTCGAGTGAGGTTTTATTGAGCTGGGGAATTCTCGAATGTTGAGATCCTTTCGGTGATACAGGTCTTGGTGCGATCCCTCAAGCACCCTTAGATAGGCAGCTAGGATGTATTGCCTGTGAGTTAGACAGTTGGGATTGCATCTTTGCTTTACTGCCGTTGAGGCATTGTCGCAGTCTATGCTTACAGGATAGTGGCAGGACAGTGAGAGACAGTACAGGTGCAGGACAGGTTTACCCACAGCTTACAGTGTTAGACAGACATTGGTTTTTTGAGCTGTTTTTGGTCTGTTTTTGAGTACACCAGAGCCATTTTACAAAGGAGACTCTACCGAAATTTATGCAGAATCTGAAGCTTTCTTGGTTCATTTTACAGGTTGATATTGGTTCAGAGGTCAGTTTACAGGGGAAACTCTGCCGAATTTTTCCCAGGAAAGTAAACCACTGTGAAGCGTAGCTATGGCTGGATCACAGGACACTGCTCTTTACAATATCAAGAAGCTGGATGGAACCAATTTCCCATTGTGGAAGAAGCAGATTTGGCACGTGTTGGTACAAAAGAAGCAGATAAAACCTATAAAGCTCAAGGGGATAAAACCAGAAGATATGGACGAAGATGAATGGAGCAAAATGGATGAATTGGCACTTTCTACCATTATGTTGACTTTGGCAGAAAGCGTTTACTTCAATGTAGCAGATGAGATGTCTGCTTATCAAGCATGGATAAAGCTGAGTGATCTTTATGCGAAGCACAGTGCAGCTTCACAGGTATACTGGCTTAAGAAGCTTGTTGACTTGAAGATGAAAGAAGGGACCCCTATGTCCAATCATCTGAACGAATTCAACACCATCTACAGTCAGTTTTCAGCTCAAGGTGTCAAGTTTGATGAACCTGTTAGAGCTATGTTCCTGTTGATCACATTGCCGGAAAGTTGGGACACTTTTCGCACAGCTTTGAGTAATTCTGCACCTCCAGATGGTTTGAACATAGCAGGTGTAGAAGGAAGTCTACTTACTGAAGAAACCAATAGAAAGACAATGGACAAAGGCAAAGGAACAGCCTTAGTTGTCAGGGGAAGCACCAAAGAAAAGTACAAAGGTGGAAAGAGGAATCAGTCTCGTAGCAAGTCCCGCAGTGCTAAAGGCAAGAGTGACATAGAATGCTACCATTGTGGCAAGAAGGGTCACATCAAAAGAGACTGCAGAGAATGGAAAGCAGAAAAAGGAAAAGAGAAAGTTGAAGACCATGGTGAGAAGAACAAGTCCTTAGTGAAGATTCGAGAAATAAATGTGGCAAACACTGTGCAGAGGATGACAGTCTAGTGTCGGGAGACATCTACTTCTTGAAGAATACAATGGACTCAGCTCTTCTTACAGCATCTGATGGAAATGCACTGAGTGACTGGATTATAGACTCAGGGGCATCACTTCATGTGTCTCCAAACAAGGAGTGGTTTACCTCTTATGTGACCACTAAAGATCATGTTCGGCTAGGCAATGGGCAGACATGTGAGATCTTAGGTGTTGGAGATGTTCAATTGAAGTTTCAGAATGGCTCTTCTTTCACGCTGAAGAATGTGAGACATGTTCCCGCAATTACAAAGAGCTTGATCAGCATAGGTTTACTTGATGATGTTGGCTACGTCACCACTTTTGGACAAAACATGTGGAAGATATCCAAGGGTTCGATGACAGTAGCACATGGAGTAAAGTCTGGAGGACTTTACATGATTTATGTATCAAATGTCTCTAAAAATGTAATCAATGTAACCGAGCAGCCGAACGTTTCTTTGTGGCATAGCCGGTTAGGACATATGTCCAAGAAGGGAATGGAAATCTTGTCTCGTTCTGGTTATTTGCCTGGCTTTTCATTTAATGATTTTGAATTCTGTGAACATTGTTTGTATGGTAAACAAACACAGCAGCCACATAAGCATAGAAGCAGTACAAGAGATACACAGTTGGCACTTGTTCATAGTGATTTGTGTGGACCTATGCCTAACCTATCTCTAGGGGGAGCTTCTTACTTTATGACATTTATAGATGATTACTCGAGGAAAGTATGGGTTTACTTTCTCAAGCACAAGGATGAAGCGTTTAGTGTTTTCAAAACGTTTGTTACACTTGTGGAGAATCAGAGTGGCAAGAAGCTTAAATGCTTACGCACTGACAATGGTGGAGAGTATGTTTCAAAGGCCTTTCAGGACTTTTGTAAGTCAAAAGGTATAAAACGTGAACTTACTGCTCCTTACAATCCTCCTCAAAGTGGTGTTGCTGAGAGAATGAATAGGACCATACAAGAGAAGGTCATAAGTATCTTGTCTAATCCACAGCTACCAAATGGGTTTTGGGTTGAAGCTGTATCAACAGCTCTTCATCTTATAAATAGATCTCCTAGCAAGGTTTTGCAAAAGGATTCAGTTCTAGAGATGGTATGGTCAGGCAAAATGCCCTCACACAAGCATCTCAGAGTCTTTGGCTGTGAGGCATATACTCACGTTCCAAAGGAATTTAGGAACAAACTTGAGCCAAAGAGTAGAAAGTGCATCTTTCTAGGCTATGGTAATTCTGGTGAGATGGGGTACAGACTTTGGGATCCCGAATCTAGAAAGGTTATCCGCGACAATGATGTTCACTTTAATGAATCCAAATATCATTCTAAACCAGAGAGGGTTGAGGAGATTAGAAGAGTTGTCTTCCAAGAAGATGGACCTGCACCTGCAAGACAAAATGTCAGGGCTCAAGAGGAGCAAGGACAGGATAGATTGGAACCACAGGTTGTGGCTGAACCTGATCCACCTATTGTGTGTAGATCTGGACGTGTCACGCAACCTCCTGATAGGTTTGTTCCATCTATGAACTATGTCATGTTGACTGATTGCAATGAGCCTTCATGTTACAAGGAAGCAGTGCAAATGAAGGACTCCGGGAATTGGCAATTGGCCATGCAGTCAGAGATGACAGCTCTGCATAAAAACCAGACATGGAAGCTAGTTAAATTACCACAGGGCAAAAAGGCTCTACCTTGTAAATGGGTTTACGGGTATAAGATCACCGCTCATGATAGTCAGCCAAAGTACAAAGCAAGGCTTGTTGCCAAGGGCTTTAAGCAAGAACAAGGCATTGAATTTGATGAAGTCTTCTCTCCGGTGGTCAAGATGACTACATTGAGATGCTTTCTTGCATTGGTTGCCATATTAGATTTGGTGTTGCACCAAATGGATGTCAAGACAGCGTTCTTGCATGGTGATTTAGATGTGGAAATTTTCATGCAGCAGCCAGAAGGGTTTGTTGAGAAAGGCAAGGAAGATTTGGTATGCCAGTTGGTAAAGAGTCTTTATGGCTTAAAACAATCACCGAGGGCATGGTACCATAAGTTCCACAAGTTTATGCTTTCTCAAGGCTACAAAGGTAGTGAGTTCGATCACTGTCTATATACAAAGAAGGCTAAGGATGGCAGTTGGCTGATCCTTATTTTGTATGTGGATGACATGTTGATTGCTCGCAAGCACTTGGAAGAAATTTCAGCTTTGAAGTCAAAGATGGAAAAATCGTTTGACATGAAAGACATGGGTGAGGCAAGTCATATACTTGGTATGCGCATTGAGAGAGACAGATCAAAGAAGTTGATTTGGTTATCTCAAACAGAGTATATTGACAAGGTTTTGCAACGTTTCAATATGGAGAAGGGAAAGGCATTGAGTGTTCCATTGCCACCATATGTGAAACTTAGCAAACAAGATTGTCTTGTGTCTGAGGAAGAACAGGCTCAAATGGATAAGATTCCATATGCGTCTGCAGTGGGTAGTTTAATGTATGCAATGATTGCTACTCGCCCAGACATTGCATTTGCAATGGGAGTAGTAATCGATACATGTCAAGCAAGAAACATTGGGAGGCAGTGAAAGGAATATTGAGATACCTGAAAGCTACAAAGAGTATGCGTATATGCTATAGGAGTCAGGAGCTAAGTGTAAAGGGTTTTACAGACTCAGATTATGCAGGTGACTTAGACAGCCGAAGGTCTACGTCAGGGTATGTCTTTACATTGGCTGGTGGAGCAGTATCATGGCGTTCTAGATTACAAGATTGTGTTACTCAGTCTACTACAGAGGCTGAATATGTTGCAGCATCAGAGGCATGCAAAGAATCAATTTGGCTTAATCGACTAGTAACAGATTTGGGAATCAAAGAAGAGATGCATGTGTTATATTGTGATAGTCAAAGTGCTATACAATTGGCTCGCAATCCAGTTTATCACTCAAAGACAAAGCATGTGGATGTGAAGTATCATTTCATTAGGGAAATGCTCGAGGATAAGCAACTTCAGCTTGTCAAAGTTCACACCACAGAAAATCCTGCTGATCTACTTACAAAAGGACTTCCCTCAGAGAGCTTTGCGCATTTTCGCAAGCAGTTAGGTGTAGGGTAGTACATCACTTCTCTACATCTCTTGTATATTAGCTTGTATAGTAGCTTCTCTCACACTTAAAGTACCACATTGGACTTTAAGTGGGAGGTTGTTGGGGTATAAATCCCAATGTGGTCGCCTAGGTAAGTGGACGGGCCGCCAGGTATGTACACATATTCTTTTGTAAAAACCTAATAAGAACTCACTATGCTCTACACATTACAGTAGAGCGAGTTCACCATATCGTCGTGCTCTTCTTCTCACACTCTCTCTCGCGTCACACTTCCGCTTGTACTGGTTGTCCTGTTGCAATCTTATTTACTGTGAAGCCCCCTGTCTCCAAATCCAACAGCCCCAACGCAATTATGTTTGTTCCCTTCTCCATGTGCCAAGTTGTAGGTACTCTTGCAGGTCTTTGAGTGATTGTGTTGCAGATTTTCCACGTGTGATCCACACTATTTAGAGAAAACCACATGAATTGTTACTTTGAAGCGCTTCCCTGACCAGTGGAATCACTTCTTTCCCATGTACGAATCCCCCAAAAGGATGGTGCAACCACACTTGCACCAATGTTCTTTATGTTTTTCTTGCATTTACCAATTCTAGAGCCCAACCACCCTTGACATGGAACTCTACTACCCTTTGGTATACGACGCAGTGCCCACATTGTCTTATGAATATCTTTCTCTTCTACCACCAGACCACTCTCGTTATCTTCGACCTCCTGAGCTGCCACTGTAAATGTTGTCTGTGTTCCTTGGCGACGACTGCGAGGAACATTATGTGTAATATATTCAGGTTGGTGTGACGCGTTCTCCTCATCACAATGTATTGTACTGGCTTTTTTGCGCCTTTTGGCTACTATAATATTATCTCCATCCAATGTTGGTCTTTGATATTGAGGCGTACCTCCTAGACCATCTTCAATGTCTTTAGCAATGGCTGCCGGACGTGGTGCTTTTCCTTGTTGTGCGTGCCGACCAAGTTTCTTTGTTGATGGACCTGCTCCATGATATCTACCTTCGACAAAAGCAAGCATCTTCACACTTTGCAACAATGAGTTTGATAGATCAAAAATGCATGCATCGTACAGAATTCTTTGTTTCCCTTGCCCGCTAGCCAACTGGCATGCTTTGTTTTTGCAAGGTTTATAGTTGGAATGTATGACAAATCATCTACTTCCTGCAACCCCAAAAAAAATCTAGTTAATGCATTCAAGTAAATAATTTTACTTGCCACTAATTCATATTCTACATAGTTGTACCCCAACAGAGTGCTTTCTCCAACGAGGCTAACGCACGCGCCACCAGTTGAGCCAACAATCCATTTGGAACAAGTTACTGTTGAATACTTTACCAGTTGCCCACCGAGCTCGAATAGTCCTATACAAGCTTGTTGCCTCATCCTCGCTCCTTGCACATCGCCAAAGTTCATACAGACATTTGTGTTCGTCTTGGAAATTTGTATGCACGTATTGCATGGTGTGAATCTGCAAACTTTGCTCCCAATGAAACAAGCAAGAACGTTCTCTTCCCTCCATAATATTGTCAGGCCCTCCGTTCAATACAGATCGAATAGCTCTCCAAGTTTCCCCAACCTCATATGCCATGAATCCTCTAAAATCTGCTGGAAGGTTCCCACTTTCTAAAAGCACAAAATTCATCATTTCCCAAAACATGGTTTGCGCCTGTGTGTCTTCTTCTTTCATCTTGCAAATGGCTATTCTCTGCATTTCTTGAATCATATAGATTGCAAAGACTAATATTCGTTAAAAACAAAAGAAAAAGAAGAGGGTCAATATGTCAATAGGTCTTACGCAGGGTCATAGACATGGACTGCCATTGTTGTCCATCCTGCTACTCTATGAACATGATCAAAGCAAACGCAACTTTTTCGGAGGTCTCCACTACCGTCTTGCCGCATTCTATTTACAAGCTCAACACCAGATCCTGGGCGGTTGACTAACATTTTGAACACATGGCATCTTTTGCTTTGATCTGTGGATTGTCCTGGAAAAAGCAAACCATGAAAAAACTTGTAGCTGCAACTATTTTTTAGCCAAATCAATTGGGACTCTGCACCAACACCAATTTGTGTTGTTGTAGCTTCTTGCATCCAATGTTTGAATCTGAGTTACAAACCACAAAGATGCAGGTAAGAACATACAGAGGGAGCACAAAAGATACATATATTAGACATGAGAGAGCTTTACTTTTGTGTATGAATTAGTGGCCACATCTCCTCTAGCACAGAGAGCATCTCATTAGTATTCAGCTGCTCCCATTTTCACGCACCACTGCTCCCATAACCATCTGCTTTGCGAGATTTAATTGCAAGTGGCTAGGTCTCGTCACTAGGCTTTCAGACAACACACGTGACACAAGCTCTCTAGTTTGTCTGATTGATGATCGCAAAACTCCCTTGGCCACGGGATGATTATGCCTTCCGAGATGTATAAATAAACGGGTCTAGTTGTAATCAGTCAGTAAGTAATAGACAATGCACTGACACTCTCAAAGAAGAATTGGACAATTGCCACAATGAAAGCAACTAAGTGTTCCATTTTTGGAGCTAAACATGCCAACATAAGCAATTGATGTTAGAAAGTGTCCATTCCAAGAAGTCTCGTTTGGCAACCCGTTCACTGCATTTATTGAGCACAAGCTATTCTCGCAAATGAGGTGCCCACCACATTTACTTCTCTAAATCAATGTTGGATACCTCATTCTAGACTAAACAGGCTTAACCCAGCAGTGGCCATCATACTTCTGATCCATCCCCATCATTTTGGGAACGCCATCTGGCACAGCGTCTAGCTCATGAATGTAGTCCCCATTGTGTATTTGAGGAACTTCATCAACACATTTCTTGATTGAACATCTAGAGATCATTCGGCTTAATTTGGGGTACTTATGGCTATTCAATGCAATATACTCCAATGAACTCTGTGTGGTTTCCAATTGCTCAAATTTTACTCTTTTTTTGTCTTTTTGTTATGTTCCTCACTTAAGTTACATGTCTTTTTTATCATATGCATGAAAGGAACCATCCGTCTCACCATATGAAATTTTGGCAGACCTTTCTCCTTGTTCTTCAAAGGAACTGTCAGACGATTCAACAATTTCCACCTTTGGTGTTGAGGCTAATTTCACATTCTCATGTGTGACCAATATAAACCTTGAAGACAAAGTTGAATCCAACACAAAGTGAAACTGTTGATTGACTTGCACACCATCTGCCACCTGCGTTTGAATGTCTCCATCCAGAGTTGAAATGATGGCAAACATCTTACTGTCACCACAACCTCCATAGTCCACAGGATTCATCTTGTTGGGCAGTCAATCAACAAGGGGACATTGCAATAGTATTTAAAAATAAACTCACCTTGCTCAATGATGATGAAGCCATTTCCCAACAAATCAAGCATATACTTGTGTGCATATATGTGAATTTCCAAGCTAACCCCATATCATATATTTATAGGCATCCAAGACACTCTATATATCTATCTCCCTCACCATGTCTATCATTTTCTTCTACCTCACACTCTAAATATAATAACACTTCTGCTTGTTGAACCTAATCTATTTTTGTTGCAAAATATACTTTGTAATTTATCCTAAAATGTTGCCAAAAACACTACAAAGTTATTTGTACTCCAACTTCTGACCAAAATGCCCCTTGAATTCGCACAATGTTCTTTTGGTAATTTTTCCTGATTTTTTATCATTTCTTGACATTTGAGTTCCTTTTTTTTCAAAGCTTAGCATGTTATTTTGTCAGAAATAACCTCTCCAAAAGGGCAATCAACTAAGATTCTTTGTTTGAGAGCTTAGCATGATATTTGACAAAATCACCTCCCAAAAAAGGCAATTATTTTTAAAATCAACAATATGTTTTATTTTTTCAAGAAATTACTGTCACAACCAGTGGATTTTGTACTGTATGGAAAATTTGAGGTGCATTTTAGGAATAGATGACAAAAAATGGGGGGTATCTTGTAAATTTTCAAATTTAAATTAGAGGGGTTTTTTGGTTTCTTTCCTAATCTTTATCCATGAAATTATTGATAAAAATAATGAAGCAATTTATCTCCAAAGCCTACATAAACAGTCCTTACTCTAGTTTTAGTATCTTCTATTGATATACAATTAGTCTTTTTGTGAAAATCAACAATTTGTTTTATCTTTTCAAAACATTATTATCACACTAGGGGTATTTTGTATTTTATGGAAAATTTGAGGGATATTTTGTGGATAAATAACCTAAAGGAAAAATTACCAAAATACCCCTCTAATTTGTGAAAATTCCCAAAATACCCCTCAAATTTCAAAAATTAGAGAAATACCCCCAATATTTATACATAAATTCCCAAAATGCCCTACAAAACTTTTAAAATTCCCAAAATACCCCTGTTTGTGAGAGTAAATTTCTCCAAACATGAATTCTTTTGTAGATCTTCACAATCAGACTGATTGTCTAGTGTACAAGATGCTAAAACTACCATTTGAGTTGGTTATGTAGGCTTTGGAGATGAATTGCCTTTTTTACGATGGTAACCAGTGACAAATTACATGCTGAGCACTCAAAAACGGATCTCAATTGCCAAAAAGAATTGAAGATTAGAAAATCTTGACCATTCCAACCAAAATAGATACAAGGGTATTTTGGCAATTTTTGAAATTTGAAGGGTGGTTTGGGTAATTGGCATGCACATTAGTCGGAACTCCTCTCTCTCTCTCTCTCTCTCTCTCTCTCTCTCTCTCTCTCTCTCTCTCTCTCTCTCTCTCTCTCATACACACACACACGCACACGCACACTGTCGGCTTGCCATATGTTCTCTTGTTAAGGCGGTTACGCCGCTAGCGGAAGCTAAATAGCGAGAACTCAACCAACAACAGAATTTGTCAGACGAGGACGGAGCTTGACCCGCAGGCGCATGGAAACAACTAGGTGGGTGTCAATCACCTACTCGACCTTCTAATGACAATCACTACTAAGGAAATCAAACCTAAGTTCTAAAATACGCAAGTGACTGAAATCCGTACTACGAACGAATGCTATACGAAACAAGATCTAGAATCATTGAATCGATCTCAAACTCAAGGGGAAGTCTATACACTAGGTAAGAACAACACCCTAAAGACTTGAACTGCAAAATCAACCTATAACCACTCTGTGCGGTAAACGCGTATGAAGACAGGCCGAAAAATACAGGTGATCGAAACTTGACCCCGATGGTACTAATGTGTAGCTCTACTCGTTGTGGTTCTATAGATATGCTGCACGCTCCATTCCGACACACGAGTTGGAAGAAAACTCACACCGAACCTCGTAGGAACTTACCACACATAGAAGCATATAGCGGGCACTCTTGGTATCTGTGCATAGCTCTCGCCGTTGCTAACACAATGGCGGTGTCGCTTCTCCAATGGCGGCTCCGTAGCTCGCGTAGCAAGTAGATAAGACTCTCTCTCTCTCTCTCTCTCTCTCTCTCTCTCTCTCTCTCTCTCTCTCTCTCTCTCTCTCTCTCTCTCAGACACAGTCACGGCGCTCAAAAACTCACTTTGATTAATAAATCCCCCCTTAGGTTACAAAAACTTTGGCTTATATACCTCAGCCTTGGAGGTGAGAACATCTCTAACTAATTACATCAGCAAGTGAAATTACTTCGGGATTACAAGCTGGAAACTCAATTGAGTCCCGTTACTTAATGAATGGCTCAAATCAAAATTAATGTCGGAAAGACATTTATTACAATCAATGGTTACAAAATGATGAGTGTGAGCAAAAATGTGGATGTGATCCTCTGCTGGCTCAACACTCCCCCCTTCCGCGTTCATGTCGTCCCTGACATGACTTTTTATGCTTGGTCAATAAAGTCCTGTCGTCTTGAGCATCTGCAAATGTGATTCGTATCGTAGGTTGCCGATGGTCAAGGTTGGGCCGAATATTTTGCTTTCGTGGGTGAAAAAGCCGGTGTAGAAAGCTTCTTCGAATGTTTGCATGTGGAAGCTAGGCAAAAACATAATCCTTTGGTATAGGAGGTGTAACACCTTTGGAGAAGGCTGCAATGAAAGATCGTACATCATATCAGTCACTGTGTCGGCCGTCGATAGTAGACTCGAGGTCGTGGCTTTATCTGGCGCGAACACTTCAATGCAAGCTAAGAGAGTCCTGCAGATTTTCTTGAGCATCTGACATGAAAGGTCAGGAGAGCCAGTAAAGAGCTTGATGGTGCCCGTTAGGGTTTTCACCATGTAGGCTTTACCTATTCTCTCTCCTGCCTTTGGTCCTGGCATCCTGGGATAATTAAGCCAATTTGGCTTCTTTTCTGCAATCCTGCCATGCTCTTTCCAGTTTCTGACTCTTGGCACCGGGCAGAAGGTTGCATCCTCCCGAATCTCCTTTGGTGCCTCCACCAAGTAGATGAGGTAGGCTGGGTATTTGTTCAGCCAACCTTTCCTCCATCTAGGTTGTGAATCTACTATCTTCTTTGATTGTTCCTCCTTTGTGATGTCGCTTTCGTAAAGAGCGACATACTGCTCCTCCTCTATTCTCTTTTTCGTCTTTAGCACTTCAAATTTCATCAAAGGGAAAGGCAGGCTGGGTTGCATCCACTGTTCATGGAGCACTTTTGTGTCTAGTCCCTGAAGTCTAATGGAGATTAGGAGTCTCCTCTCCCATTCCATTTCCGCCTTGGCACTCTCCTCTGCTGACTTTTCTATTTGGTCATGGAGCCTTTGTTCTTCTTCTTCAGAGATTCTTGAAGTCGAGGCTACCTCTTGAGCTGGGGCTGGATCTTCAATTGTGGTTGCCTCTCCAGTTTCTGGTAGCTCTATGGCTGCTCCACCTGATTCTTCTTGTGGTGTCTCTGTCTCTCTTCTTTGTTGCTCTTGTAGATCTTGGAGCTGTTTGCGGAGGGCCTCATTCTCTGTCCGTAGTGTTTGATTTTCTAATGTGAGCCTCTCCTCTGCGGCAAATGATCCCTCCGCAATGTGCAACCTTTGCACTTGCTCTAATCTCAGCTCTCTCTGTAAGCTTCGAACGTGGTCTTCCAAAGCTGGTATGATAGCTCCCTCTTGTTCGGTTCCTGCTCTGCTAGCTCTAGGGGTAGTCCTGAGTCTAGTGATTGTTCTTTCTTGGAGCTCGACTCTCTCCCTTAGCTCAATGAGCTCATCCTTGCCCGCCTCCAACTCATCCTCTATCCCGCTCCCTTGCTTCCTGTGCACTTGTTACTTCTCTTGAAGCCTCGGCTAGCTGGAGTGTCAAGCCGTCTCTCTCGTTTTCCGCGTCATAGAGTGATGCTTTATGACTTTCAGATTCAGTCATAGCATTCTCTAATTTTCTCTGCAACTCCGCTTCCCTTTGTTTGGCTGTCTCAATCTCTACTTCCTTTGCCTTGGACCTTTCTTTTATCTTGCTGAGCAGTTCATGCACCATGTGCATGTCTTTTTCATCATCATCTGTCAACTCTAAAGCTCTTTCCGCCACCACCTCCACTGGCTTTGGCTCTTCTAGTACTTTCGGTTCGTCCAGTTTCTCTTCACTTTCTTTTTTACTCTTTGTTTTTTCCTCCGTTCATCTTGTTATTGTAGGGTGATCCCATAAACTGCCTCAAGGGCCTCTTCTTCGGTGTATCCTATCTCTACCAGATCTTCATAATCATTTCTCTTTTGCTGAACTGGATCTATCTTCTTTTCTTTGGTCTCGGCCTCTGGCTTTTCCAAATCATCTGTGTCCACCTCTACTGTGGTCTCCTCCACAATTTTTTCCGTCTTCTTAGGGCTTGGTACATCAGTCATAGAGGGATATCTGTCCTCAGCTTCCTTGGCTTTCCCTTTGTCGGCTTGCCCATCTTTCTCTTGAGGCTTAGTAGACTCATCTACTTTCCTTTTCCCCTTGTCGTCTTTTTTCAGCTCAGCTTTTAATTGTTGTACCTCCTCTTCAATGTATGGCTCGACAGGTTGCTACTCCAGAATAGCCTCTGACTCCTCATAAGCTTTAATATATTGATCGTATTGATCAGTATGTGGCCTGGCTGAGCTAGTTCCGACTTTAGTGGGGTCTGGCACCCACTTTTCTTCAAAGTCACCCTTTAGAGCTCTTTCCGCTCTAAACTGGTCCACTAGTCTTTCCATTCTTGCCGCTTTCTGACTTTTGGTTTGCTTGGGAGCAACCTTCTTCTTTACTTTCTTCTTAAGCGGCTCATCCACATCCTCTGCAGGTTCTGAAACTACTTCTAGTTTCCGGCGTGCTCTTGTGGATGCCCTCTTGGATACTTCGGGCTGTTCTTCCTCCTCGTCGGCTTCTCTAAGCCACTCATTCAAGGAGGTAACCTTTGGCCACTGATCTCTAGCTCCAATAGCTTCATAAGCTATTCTTGTCAGAATTTCCGCTCCTCCTATGTACTTTGGCTTCTCGTTGTGCATGGCAATTACTTGCTCGTGGATGTGTTGAGCGTAATTCACCTCTTTTGGCATATTGCTCTTTAATGCCCATGTGATGGTGGTCGCAATGGCATGGGGTGGTGTCGTATACTTTTGCGGTCTTTTACTGCAAACATGAAGAAATTGGTTGTACAGTCGACAAAGGGTTGCCGCTCTTGGGTCCACCATATCTCCATAGGTTGCATTTTGCTTCTTGGGCTCATAGACCTCTATGGCCTCCCTTCTTTCCCTGACCGAGCTCCCTTTGTTGTGTAGCTTCAATGCGTCTGCAATGAGTTGTGGAGTGATCTGTACTTCTACTTTCTCTCCATCCATGGCTGTCAATGTGGCTTTTCCATCCTTCTGAATGGATGTTGCCAACTCGTACACTCTTCTTGTATCCACACCTGATGGTCTCGAGGTGAAGAAACTGTGCAAGTCTACCCTTTCCAGGTACTTGCTGATGTCTTCTGACCTGCTATAATCTACCAATTCCTGTGGGAACATCGGTACATACACCGCTTGCCCTTGAGGATCTCTGAAAGTCCCCTAGTAGATCTTTATTCCCTCTTTCTCCAATACTGCTTCCTCCACCCAAGTTTTGGTTGGCTTGAGGGTTTCTGCTGGAATGTCAAAGGGTTCCGCTTCTGCAAGAGCATCTTTGATTTTCGGTCTTTTTCTTTTCGTTGCTGATGACTTGGCGGAATCCATGGATCCTGTAACTCCAATTTCAAAAGTTAGCGTCTTTTTAGTACTGAAAGCCGAAATGAAGCTTTTAACTATTCAAATGACTTGAAAATTGAAACATGAGCTATTCAGGGCCTAAGGATGCAAGGTAGGTGAAAAAATATGCAAAATGGGCTCAAAATCATGCTGGAGACATCATACGCGTATGATGTCTTTTGTGTCAGAATGACTTCATATTGGTTGTGCTTGTAGCTGATAGTGTATACATGATTATCATATGCTTGGATTTGAGTTTGGATACCATTTGGTCAAGTTTTGGCCAGTTTAGTCCAGTTCCGGCTCTTGGCAAAATTTTGAAAGGGACTTGGATTTTAGGATCCAAATTAGATAAAACTTGGTGGTTCACTTTCAAATGGCATGTAGATCACTTCTGTTTGGTGGTTGAAGCCCTGAGGTGCCAAAATCACATAGTGAGACATCATACGTGTATGATGTCTTTTAGTGTATTTTTGGACCAAATTTCTCTATAAGCTTGGATTTGGCTTTAGATAGGCTTATTCAGTGGATTTATGAAGTTTGGATAGATTTTGGGTTAAAAATGGCTCTGGAGACATTTTACGCGTATGATGTCTTTTTCATCAATTTTGCATGGGATTGGTTCTGTGGACTCTCCATGTACTAGTGAAGGACTGTTCCTACTCAAATCTTGGTTTGGACTTGAGTATGTTGGATTTGGGCCAAAAATAGGCTTTAAGTGAAGGATTTTTCCTCAATTGGGCTAATGGGGTGATCCTCTTGACCAAATGGTTCCAAATTTCATATGTAGCATGTATTAGATATATATAATGGATGTATGATGACAAATGAGCAGTTTTGGCTCTGTAAGTGCAAATAGACATTATACGCGTATGATGTCTTTTGTGTCAAAATGGTGCTTTTTGGTTCCAGCTAGCTTGTAGATGTGTTAATCAACAATCCTACAAAGTTTCAATGAGTTTGGAGTTATTTTGACAAAATTAGGACCAAAAATCAATTTTATGGCCTACTTTGCGTCTTTTTGGTTTTCCTTGGGTTTTCTAACTCCAATTCTCATGATACTTGGTTCATAGGATGTGATTAACATGTGGAATGAGGCTATGCACTCAAATGTTGAAATGGATGTGAAATTCATGCTGTGAGACATCATACGCGTATGATGTCTTTTCTTGAAATGTTGGTCTTTTTGTGCAAAGAATGCTTTGTGCTAGTGCCTTAAGCCCTACTAACTAGTTTTCAACTTAAGAAGTCATCAGTTTAGCTAAAAAGCCCCCTTATAGGCATTTCAGTCTCCGAAGTCGTCTTTTTGCCTTGGAGTTGAATTTCTTCAACTTTTCTTCTCGAGAGTTGCATTTCCAGCTCATTGGATATGTTGTGAAGCCATCTATTTGGTTGAACTTGACTTTGGCTCCCCGTTCTCCATCTTTCTCCTTTTGGTTGCCCGAAAGCGTCTTTTTCACCATCGGTAAGTGAATCAGCTTTCTTTTGGGTTTTGCTTGCAAACATAAGTCATCCATGTATATTTGAAGCTGCTTGTGAAGTTTCATTTCATTCGGTCGTCAATTTCAGCCGTTATGCCAAAATGACGCTTTGTGTGTCCGCAGCCGAATCGATTGTTCCGACCTACTTTTGGTGGTCCAAACCTGGAGATACTCCATGGTTGCATTGCCCTCGATGTTGTTAAGCTACCTGAGAAGTTTTGTGTCGTTTCGACAACTTTTTCCTGTTTGCCTCTTGCAGGCTCTATTGACCTAGGGTTTTTCCAGTCGTTCTTTCTCGAGCTTTGAGTGTTAGAAACCCATCTTCTATACTAGGGTAACCCACCTATAAGTTCTTGCAAGGTTTGGTTAGGCGGTTGTGCCACTACCTAGCATTCTACCGCATTCCCTGTCTGCTCTTGTTTCTTGGTTTTGGTCAGTTTTCGCGACAAAAGTTAATGATAAGCATCAAAAGCTTATGGCAACGAGTCTACCTCTCATGTCTGGTGTCCTCTGAGCTCTCGTAGCAGTCGTAGAAGGATGTAGAAGGTTGGATGCTCATGTGTGCTCTTTGCTCTCTCCAAGAAGGTAATAGTGGAAATGAGCTTGAAAGTGATGTGAAAAATACTTAACTTCGGACTTCCCGGATCACTTGTTACCAAATTTGACATGTGCTCCTATCTCGTCGTGAAATGCACTTTAGGATTTGTAATTTCTCAATTTGGACTCCGTTTGACCTGTTTCTGAGAAATCTGTCCACTTTGCCAAAATTCTGTCATTTCGGGCTTTCCGCAACTTTTCCCGAATTGTACTCAATTTTTACCATGGGTTGCCCTTGTCATTAGGATCATCACCATCTATTCTTTTCTTTTTTCTGATCTCGTTTCCCCTGCTTTTTTATTTTTCTTTTACTTTTATCAAAAAAATCATAAAAAATAAAGGAAAATAGCAAATTGAAGCCAAAAAATTCCAGACATACACAATAAATAGCTGGTAACCCTGTGTATATGAATATACACTTATTTGTGATTTCTGGACTTGGATTACCACTTTTTTCCACTTTTTAGCTCCAAAAACACTCTTATTTAGTGATATTTACACGTCTAGAGACCCAAATTCATCATTTGATCTCTTCTTGTTGCAAAACAAGGTATATAAGGGCATAAATATTATCAATATCCGCAATCAAACATAAAAATTGCAAAATCATGTAAGACACTGCCCTTGTAATATAATTTTTTGTTTTTCTTTGTTTTTTGTCGCTTGTAGCTGCTTTGTAGCTCCTGTATGCCTGTATACCTCCCCCCCTCCTAGTCTGAGTCCTCCTGGACGACTATGAAGTGTCTGTGGGCGAAGCATTGTAGTTGTTTTGGTCATAAGTTCCCAATGCAATTGCAGAGCGATGATACAACAGTCTTTCCAATAAAGCTGCTCTTTGTTTGATTGAAGGATTGGTGGTCGGGTTTTGGGTTGGTTTTGGCACTTCGGTAGTAGAATCAGTAGATGGATTCTTCTTTACCTTGTTGTTCTTTTTCACAATCCAAATCTGCTTCCGCTTCACTTGTGCTTGCCACAAACTCTTTGTGACCCAAACCTGCTTTGTTCTTTGTGTTGATTTCCTCGCCTTGAAATACCTAGGAGTTTCCGTGGATTGTACTGAAGGGAGTTCCTGTTTACACATTCTTGGGATCCAAATTTGCTTGCTATAGCTTTGTGCCGTCATGAACTTCTTTGGAATCCAGATCTGTTTCACTGTCCTTGATTGTCTGGAATCACTCTGTTGTCTGGTATTGAAGACTCTGTTTTCCACCTTTGTGTTCTGTGGCACAACCTTTTTTGGTCTCCATACCAACGTTGACTCCGTTTTTTCCCAAGGTTGAGCTGTTATATTATTGCTTGTCTTCCTTATCCAATGTTGAGAGTTCCTCGTCGAAGAGCAATCCAATTGTATAGAAACTTTTGGTTTCCATTGCTTCTTCTTTTTCTCTGGTTGTTGTTTACCTTTGTTCTTGGATTCTTCCTTTGGAGTTGGCTCTGCTCCTTTGGTGAACTTAACTGATTGACTTTCACCTTCGTATTTGATAAGCACTGATTTAGAACTCCACTCAATCATTGCATTGTATTGCTTCTGCCATGGTTGTCCTAGCAATAATGGATGTTGTGTAGCTTGGTCTTCAACCACGTAAAACATATGAGGATACACATACTGGTTAATTTGTATATGTAAAATTGTGCATCCGACAGTTTTGATTGAATTCTCAGAGTAACTCTTTAACTCTTGCTTGGCAGTTTGTAATTTAGTGTCATTTGTCAATTGTCTGTACAATCTGAGTGAAAGTAGGTTAGTTTGACCTCCAGAATCCAATAGTGCTCTGGCTTTGATTTGGTTGGTTCCTACTTTGCATTCAATGATGGGTTCTTCTTTGTCATTATCCATTTCTGTTATACTGACTGCGTTTATTCGTATTGCTCCTTCATTGCGTTGTTTCTGACGTAGTAGTCTTCTTTTCTCCATTCTTTCCTTCGCCTCGGCTTGCGCTTCCTCCACAATCTTTTTCTTTTTCTGGACACGCAGCTTTTCTTGATGTATTTTGAGAAGCATGTCTTGGGTTAGCGGCAAAAGATACTTTTTCACTCTGCATCCACTAATCCAATTGGGCATTTCTTCTCCGTCTAATATAGCAAGCTTGACGGCTCCACTTGGTGATAGATCTTTAATCACCAAAGGTCCCATCCCTCGCTTTTTAAGCTTCTTAGCATGCTGTTTTAGAGTGTAAACTAGAACATAGTCCCCAACCTTAAACTCTTTAGTCCGCACATGCTTATCAAAAAATTCCTTTTGTCGCCTTTTTTGAGCGTAGATAGAAGCTACTGCTTTTAGGCGAAGCTCGTCTAGCTTTTCCAGGTCATCTATTCTATCAGAAAGCTCGTGCCCTGTCCACTCTAGATCCTTAGCCACCCTTAAGGTTAAAATCAAGAATTCTATTGGTAAGATAGCATTTAGCCCAAAAACCATGTTATATGGGGTCGTTCCTATTGATGTTTTATATGCTACCCTATATGCCCATAATGTTGAATGCAACTTCTGGTCCCAGTCAGTTCTCGACTCAGATACAATCTTCGTAAGGACCGTGCATATGGTTTTGTTTGTTGCTTCAGCTTGTCTGTTTGCTTGTGGATGATACGGGGCTGATTTCCTATGGATTACCATGAATTCATCTAGAAGGATCTCTATCACTTCATTTATAAAATGTGTGCCTCGATCACTCACAATTTCTAATGGCAATCCATATCATACAAAGACGTATTCATATAGAAATTGTGCCGTGGTCCTGGCATCTGCTTTTTGAGTTTCCTTTGCTTCGACCCACTTTGTTAGATAGTCTGTAGCCACAACGATGTATTGTGCATGAGTCTTATATGCAGGAGGTGAAATGGGTCCGACATAATCAATCCCCCATTTTGCAAAAGCTCTTGCCCCCATCATTGGTCTAAGTGGCATATCATCTCTTTTAAGTGGTACTTTGGTCCGCTGACAGTCATCACACCGTTTAACATATTCCTCAGCGTCCATATGTAATGTTGGCCACCATATTCCTGCGGCTAAGACAAGTTTTGTTGTCTTATCACCTTAGAAATGGCCTCCACCTACTCCTCCATGAGCTTGCTCTAGGATTATCACATACTCAGACTCTGATGCGCAAATCCTAAGCTGGTTGTCTTTACCTCTCTTATAGAGTTGATCTCCTATTAAAGCGTAATCTCTAGCTTCTGTCTCTACAGATTTTTGACGAGCTTTTGACGTTCCTTCTGGGAAAGTTCTATTTGTGAGATATTCAACAATATACTGACTCCATTCCGGAGCTATCATTATCTGATATAATGTCGAATACTCTGTTGGCGGTTTTGATGAACATACAATACATACAGTGACATATTCATGTACGCTTTCTTTCATTCCTGGCCAATAGACTCCCAATTGTAACAAATTCCTATATGTGTTCCTTCTTGAACAATGAAATGCACATTCCTTCGCGCAGATATATATTATATTCCTCAGGATTGATGCATAGTCGTAAAACATGATCATTTCCCAATTGATACAACCTTCCTGCAACCAATTGAAGATTCTTGGATTGCTGAATAGCAATATGTTTCTGGTTGTATTCTCTTCTATCAAACTCTCCTCCATAGGTTAATAAGCTAACGACATTTTGAGACCACTTCGGTATCATTTCTATGTTGAACAAGTACGCGTCTGGCATGTTGTCATCTACTCCTATAGGGTCTTCCCCATTCGTCAATCGCGAAAGATGATCAGCTCTAAGATGTGTTTTTCCTTTCTTTACTACTACCGTGAAGTCGAATTCCAGTAAGATAATGAACCATCTCACTATTCTCCCGGTATTGCATGGTTTATTCACTAGGTAGAGCAAGGCTTGGTGATCCGTAAAAAACACAAACTTGTTGGCTAGAAGATAATGCCGAAATTTCTTCACAGCATATATCATTCCTAATCCCTCTCGCTCTGTTGTGGTGTAATTCTTCTCTGCATTGTTGAGCTGTCGACTGGCGTAACAGATAGGAAAATCCATGTTTCCTTCTTCTGGCTGAGCCAGAATGCATCCTATTGCATATGCCGAAGCATCTATATGCACATGGAATATCTTCTCCCAATCTGGTGATTTCAAGACTGGAGCAGTAATGAGTGCCTCTTTCAATTTCTTGAATGATTCCTCACACTCCTCTGTCCATTCAAAGTTCACTATTAGCCTGTAAAGTGGTTGGTCTATTATAGCGTACATGTAAATGAATCGTCTATAATATCCGCAATGTCTCATAAAGCTTTGTACTTGTTTCGCATTGGTTCGTCTAGGCATATCCACTATAACTTTTATCTTCTCTAAATCCGTGGATATTCCGTTTTGTGAGACAATATGTCCCAGAATTCTGCCCTGTCGGACCATAAACACACATTTCTCAGGATTGAGACAATGCGATATGTCCTACATTTCTCAAATACTTTTCTTAGGTGTTCTAGATGCTCATCTCTCAGAAGAGAATGTACACATAAGTCATCCATGTATATTTTTAGAAACAACCTTAAGTATTCTTTGAAAGCATGCGTCATCAGCCTCTGGAAGGGTGCGGGAGCATTGGTTAGACCAAAAGGCATAACCCTATAAGCATAAATTCCCCACTCCGTTGCAAAAGCTGTTTTATGTTGATCTGCCGGTGCTATGGCTAGCTGATTATATCCTGAAAAACCATCAAGAAAGAAGTATGTTGTTTTCCCTGATACACGCTCTAGAACACGATCAGTTATCGGCAGGGGATAATTGTCCCTGATTGTTGCAGCATTCACTTTCTTTAAGTTGACACACACTCGGAGTTTTCCGTTCTTCTTGGGTACCACCACAATCGGAGATACCCAATCGGTGTGTTCAATCTCGTATATGAATTCAGCTTCCATTAGTTTATCTATCTCTTCTTTGATTCGCTTAGCAAACGTATCATTATATGTGTATGGTCTCTGTCTTCTAGGCTTTGCATCTTGTTTTAGTGGGATTGTGTGTTGGCATATCGATGGATCAACTCCCCTTAAGTCCTTATAAGACCATGCAAACACATCCCTGTACTCTCGGAGAAGACTCAAAAGTATCTCTTCCTCGCCTGGAGACAAATCTGTGGCTATGTACACCGGTTTAGGTGTCTCACCTGGAGCTGCTAAATCAACTTTTTTTGCATCCTCCGGTCCGTCATAAGATTCATTCGCCTTTCTCTCTCGAATGGGTTGGGTTAATACCACCTTCCTATCCTCTATTGTGAATTTCCTGTAGTGAGAGGGAACATCCATGTTTTCCTTGATTTTGGCATTTTCGTCCTCTCCACTCTCAATTTCTGTCTTCCAAACTGCTTTCAGAGTTTTCTTGAGCTCTCTGTACTTGTTTCTACGTTCTAACTTGGACTCCGTGTGTTCTCTGTTGCGTTTGTTCTTTTCTGATTTTTCTGTTTTAGTTTTCGTTTCATTCCTTTGAACTTGATTTCTTGAGCTTCTTTTGTCTTTTCGTAAGATCTTTTGATCATTGCCTCTCATTCTTCCAGAAATCTTGTCCTTAACACAATCTTCCGCCTTTACTAGCATTAGGAATTGATTTTTTCCTCTTATTCTAGGCATCGGATTGGTTCTAACCCCCTTTGTTTTTCTCTTTGCTCTATAGCGTTTCTGGCGTTGTTTAGTTTGGTTCGGAAAATCATAAAATCTGACATCCGTTATAGTTTCTTCGTTTTCGCTTGAATTGTCCGTTGACTCGTTGTCTGCTTCATTTCCCCACTCTGGATGATCGGGAATGTCGTGAAACACCTCTTCTTCATCTTCCTTTTCCAGTGTATCGTTCTTTTCAGTTTCTTTTTCGAGTACAGTTCTCAACATGAAGTACGGAACCACGTCGTACCCGTCCTTGTCGCAAAATTTTGTTGTGGGACCATCCGGAATTGCACGAACATCTAGGGTTGCTAGAATGTGTGTCCATTCTAATGGTTCAAGCGTGTCCTCTGGAAAGGGTTCTCCTATATAAGTTTCTTCTTCGATAGCCCTTTCTAAAACATATTCTTCTCGCCTCAGACTTCCACATTTCGAGGCCCCACACATCCATAACTCCTTGGGCTTACCTAACCAAGCTGGAAATTCGGATCCCGCCAAAGTAGCTGAATCAAACTCCTCTACCAGTGTTCGGTTCACATCTTTGTAGCTATGGTCTTTCAGGTTCACACGTGTAGTGGTTTCCATATTTCTCAGGTATATGTGATCGGAGCCCCAATCCTGGACCATTTTCAACTGTCTCATGAATGGTCTTCCCAGTATGATATCATAGTTATTCTCCTTGCCAAAATCGACAATAGCAAAAGTATGTTTGTATTCAATGCCGCAAGAAGTCACTACGACTTTCTCTAATAACCCCATAGGTTTCTCCATGTGTCCATTTGCTAATTGCAGTTTCAACCTAGTCTTCCTTATTGCTGGTTTCCCCCATTTTTTCCAGATTTCTTTTGTAGCAATGGCTACCCCAGCTCCGCTGTCTAGTATTGCCATCGTGTTCACTCCTTGGAATTCAACTGGTAAGGTTGTATTCCCCTCTTCACCTTCGCAATACTCTCCGACCTTGTTTAAGGGTACAGGCTTAGCGTTCTTTTGTGGTTTGCTCAGCTCTTGTATGCCCTCTTGCAGTCTCGATGTTGGGTCTTTTATCCCAAATTTCTCCAAGGATTTTCCTACAGTGGTCCACATATGTGGTCTTAGCCTCAAAAGCTCAGCTAGAGTGATAGTGCATGTCACTGGTGTTGACAAGATCTCTATCAATCCTTGCGAGTCCATGACTTTTTTTGATGAGATTCTTCGTGAGGGAAGTGCTCTAATCTCGGATTTTTCTTCATACTCTCCTAAGTATGAAGGTAAGGTATTCAGTGAATGAGGTTTTCTCTCCATTGTTCTAACAGAGCTCCCATCTCCCCAGTAAGATTGCAGATCCAAGTCCACTTGAGATCTTGCCTCAAATTCCACTATGGGAGGATTCCTTATGTCCTTTTCCCATTTTGTCTGATTAGCTTGGCAACTTAGCTCATTTGCAAAGTTTGCCTCTCTCACTTGTTTCCAAAATTCATTGTAATCCTCATCTCTTCCGTAAGACCTCTGTATGACTGGATGAAAACTCTCTATCTCCTGATCGGTTGTGTTCAATACTATGCGGTCATCCTTGTGTGTATCTTCAGACTTTTGTACACTGTGAGTCTTTTCAGCTACCCGTGAAATGATAGTCTCTTGCTGAATTGGGTTTTCCGTTCCACAATTCATTGTTTCTCTTGGTGGTTCTAATAAGGCTTGTGCAGTCTCGATCATTCTATAGCACATTTCAAGTCTCTGCTTTTCCAATTCCGCGTTTGGGTATGTCATCCACCTCTGTTCTTGTGTTTGGTTGTTCTTTAACCTAGCTTCGTAAACTCTCATCAGTGCGTCCAATGGTTCGTGTACTTTGTCGACTAGCATTGATCCCCCTGAGCTTAAGCTCATTGTTTCTTTGATACTCTTTTGTTTCGTTCTTTCCGGGCTCATCTCTCGTTTCCCGTTTTGACTCTCAAGTTTTTCTAATCTATCTTTAGTTCGCTTTAGTTCCTCGGCTAGAATAGGGTCTTCACGTTCTTTTCTCAACTTCATGCGTGCTTTTCTAGCTTTCCATGTGTTTCTCTGACTCCGCGGTCCTTGACTAACCACTTCAGTCGCTAACTTTCCATTCTCAGGTTCTCTAGTGGTTTTCTTAGCTTGAGCTCTAGTAACAACTTGCGTTGGTATCAGAGTTTCATTTTCAGACCCACTGCTGGTAGGAATAGTTTCTAGCATATTCAATGTCGTCTTTTGCACTTTGTTTGGATTCTTTGAACAATCCTCAATGAAGTGAGTAACCCCACACTCAGTGCAATAAGCGTTAATTCTAATGATTTCCGTATGTGGACAAACATTCATCAGATGGTCACCTCCACACTTGTAACAGGGTCCTAGTGCTGGTCTTGGTCCCACTTGATTCGTCCTTTGTGGATAGGATGGTCTTTGTCCTGTTAACCCTCCATGAGCTATGAACATCAATGTTCTTGCGTCCAAATTGTATCTCTCTTCATCAGAAGCACTTGTAACTGTTGGTATTCCAACATTCCCAATCATGCCCCATGGTTCTGGTTGTTTGGGTCCTTCTGGTGGGTAATACACAGTTGGAGACATGTGTGCACCAGATTCTTCATAATAGGCTTGAACAGGCACTAAGGCTTGTTCTTCCTGATTCTCTAAGGCTGGTGCATATCTAATGCCCACTGGTCTTGCTCCTGGTAAAGGTGGTTGTTGTCCCAATACCAGTTGCAGTCTTTCTATCCCCATAGGTCCTGGTACATTTCCCGTTGGGTATCGAGGTACTGGATGTACCTGAGGTGGTGCTAGTTGAGCAGGAGGTGCATACTGACGCTCCCTTACATACCCTTTGTTGTAATAGCACTCCTCTGTTGGATGGTTTGTCCATTTTTGTTCAATAGCACACCATTTCAGTGGTTTTGGCAATGGTTTTTGGTATGGTGCCATCCTTTTTAGAGCATCTTCTATCATTTGCTCTACATTTGGCATGGTTGTTGTTTGAACATTCTTTTTAGTGGTAGTCTCGCTCGCTATGGAGGAAGAGCTACTGGATGCAAAATCTGTATCCGCTGACACCTCTCCATAAACCGTACAGTTATCCACTAAGTACAATGCTGCTCTCGTTACTTGCTCGAAACTTGTACAAGCTTTCAAGTGCAAGTCCTTCTTGAGAGTGTCGTTTCTCAATCCTTCAATAAAGAGAACAGATAGTCTGTCATCTTGTGGTCGTTCACGTACTGGACATCTCTCAATGTATTGTTTGAAGCGAAGTGAAGCTTCCTTCACTTTTTCGTGTTCTCTATGTTTAAAAGCATATATTTGTGAGACCGTATTGTGCTTAATCCCTCGTTTTGAGAATTCCTCAGCAAACTCTCTTAGCAAATGGTCAATGTCATGGAATCCTCCTATGTTCAGTGGTTGAAACCATGTCAATGCCGTACCTTCTAGAGTAAGACCAAATCCCTCGTATTGTGTATGGAAATCTGTTATCTGCTCAGCTCTTAAGACTTGCTTAAAGAGTGACACATGTGCATACGGATCTCTTGAACCACCATACTTCTTTGGCATACTCTTGGCTACTTGAGATGGTCTCATACGTCTATTGTCTACTACCAATCTCATTGCTCCTGTGTCCCGGCTAAAGCTTTCTCTAGCATCATGGACTTCATGGGTTACCCTTGTCGGTTCCCCTACCCTGAGTCTACTACTAGGAGGTAAATGTGATGGTTTCGCTTCGAACCTTGGACCTGGAGTGGTATACGTGGGGATTGGAAGTGCACTACCTCGATTCGTATCCATTGACTCTCTGGAATGTAATGATCCCATTGGTCCTGGCTCCGAGTACTAAGGTTGACTGAAAGAGTCAGCAGCCTGAGTTCTTTGTCCTCCTGTCGTCATTGGGTTTTGCACTCCATTTGTTGGTGCTGGTCTTTGTGAGCTAGAAGTAACATAATACTGATGTAGTGGTCCCCCAAAGTATGTATATCCTTCTAATTCTTTCTTGCCCATTGTTGAGTATTGCCTCCCATACTTGTCGTAAGCGGCAATTTTCACTTCCGATCCCTCTATGTAGATAAAGACATAAAGTCTTTTTTGGTCTGTCAACTCTCCGGTGTAGGGTTCTTCACATCTATAATAGAGATCTTGCTCCCCATTATTATATTTGTATAGCCCCACATAGATGTTATCAGTGTTGATCCTTGTAGTTTCATTCTCTCTTCTTAACCTCGCATCAGGGAAGTTCATTATTGGTGCTTTCTCCTCGAGTTCTTCATCTACTTTGGCTTTGGTGCCCATCAATCCCCACTTGTCCACAATGTTAGGGTTTAGGACTACCAAGTACATGTACCCTCGTCATCTAGATATCTATCTCCGCTATAGCTCACAGGCACTAAGTCCTTGAACTCACTAGGTCTATCTTCTATCTTTACACAATAGCGGTCCATTCCATCTTTGTAGATCTTGGCACCTTGCTCATTGTCGTAATGATATTTTATGAACAATAGCTTCATTGTGGCGGAAGGGTTTGATGGTCCTGCTGCCATATTTTCTCTGTTGTTCAGGTTCAAGTGTTCCAAGTGTTCGGTGAAAATCTCGTAAGATCTCTCCGAAGAAGTATCAGAAACACTTCCTTCAAAGATCGGCTCTAATGGTTGCACCCAACTTTGGTTTACACTTCCCTCGGTTAATATGACACTTGCTTGTTCCCCTTGTTTTGGTTGGTTATTTTGGAGATTCCTGCCCGATCTCAAATTCATCAATTCCCCTAAAGGACTTTAACTTTTCCGTCTCGGCAATTTGTTTTCCAAAGTTTTTGTGGTCAGAATTGATCCAAACTGATTGATACTTGGTCAATTGTTTAATCTTGTCAGTTGGAAAACTTCTGTTTCATCAAGTGAGAATTTTGTTGCACTTATGCTGAAAAAGACATTATACGCGTATGATGTCTTTTTTCACAGATTTGACTATTCTTGGTTTTAAGCCTTCTCCAATGTTTATAATTGAGTTTCAAGTGTTTTTTTCAAGTTTGAATGTAAAAACAAGATCTGAATCCAAAATTTCCTATTCTTTGCGTTTCTTGGACTCCGACTTGTCTTTTTGGGTTTCTTTGAGTGTTAATGCTCTTGTTTTAAGTTGAAATTAGGGTATAATCCCCCTTTTGAACACTCTGGTAAAGTCAAAATTTCTGTTTTGGTCTCTGTTTGGTCATTTAGACATCATACGCGTATGATGTCTAAAGTTGCAGATTTCTAGTCTTTTGGCACAGAATCCTTCCTAAAGCTTTCTCAAGTGCTCAGCAGCTCCCAGATACACAGAAAATTTCTCTGACTTTTGTTTATTGCAAGTTTCACTACTAACTCGACGGTTTAGTGATCTATCATGCAATCAACCATACCAAGCAAATACTCCAATGATTACTAGCTCCAGATCAGGATCAAATGAAGTCCTACCTAAGCTATTCCTAATCATAAAATGGGTTTGGTAATTGTGATTTTAAAGAGATCCACTGTCACTCACGGACTAGCAAATTCTTCTTCTATCAACAACTACTCAACACCAACAAAACAACAAACAAATCTAAGCTAAACTAAAAATACTGCCAACACGGAAGACCCAGGAATACCCCACTTCCTAGTATCTCTCGAGATCTTCGGAGTCCACCACTCCTAGATCTTTTCTAACTAAAGTATACAAAGTAGTTTATATGACTCACCTCGTAGGATTAGTCTAAGGTCACATACTTAGGGCTCTCGTCCCCGGCAGCGGCGCCAAATGTTAAGGCGGTTACACCGCTAGCAGAAGCTAAATAGCGAGAACTCAACCAACAACAGAATTTGTCAGACGAGGACGGAGCTTGACCCGCAGGCGCATGGAAACAACTAGGTGGGTGTCAAATCACCTACTCGACCTTCTAATGACAATCACTACTAAGGAAATCAAATCTAAGTTCTAAAATACGCAAGTGACTGAAATCCGTACTACGAACGAATGCTATACGAAACAAGATCTAGAATCATTGAATCGATCTCAAACTCAAGGGGAAGTCTATACACTGGGTAAGAACAACACCCTAAAGACTTGAACTGCAAAATCAACCTATAACCACTCTGTGCGGTAAACGCTTATGAAGACAGGCCGAAAAATACAGGTGATCGAAACTTGACCCCGATGGTACTAATGTGTAGCTCTACTCGTTGTGGTTCTATAGATATGCTGCACGCTCCATTCCGACACACGAGTTGGAAGAAAACTCACACTGAAGCTCATAGGAACTTACCACACATAGAAGCCGATAGCGCACACTCTTGGTATCTGTGCGTAGCTCTCGCCGTTGCTAACACAATGGCGGTGTCGCTTCTCCAATGGCGGCTCCGTAGCTCACGTAGCAAGTAGATAAGACTCTCTCTCTCTCTCTCTCTCTCTCTCTCTCTCTCTCTCTCTCTCTCTCTCTCTCTCTCTCTCTCTCAGACACAGTCACGGAGCTCAAAAACTCACTTTGATTAATAAATCCCCCCTTAGGTTACAAAAACTTTGGCTTATATACCTCAGCCTTGGAGGTGAGAACATCTCTAACTAATTACATCAGCAAGTGAAATTACTTCGGGATTACAAGCTGGAAACTCAATTGAGTCCCGTTACTTAATGAATGGCTCAAATCAAAATTAATGTCGGAAAGACATTTATTACAATCAATGGTTACAAAATGATGAGTGTGAGCAAAAATGTGGGTGTGATCCTCTGCTGGCTCAACAGCTCTTGCTGTGGGAATCAACTTGAAATTGGACCCGCTCGCTCATATTTGCACTCTGGCATGCTTTACTTCATAGTGCTTGTTGCCACATTAATTGTTTTCCATGTTGATCAAGGTTTACAGTTATAGGCACATAATGGCTTCTACCTGGCCCATCTTGGAGTGCTTAGACACTCGAGCCCACTCCCCCCTTGGCATGCATCTACATGATTATGGACATCGAGGCCACAGGTCCAAAGGGCTGTTGGACGGAGCATGGTAACTTTGATAGATGAAGCATTCGAGCTATCGTCTCCTTAAGTATTTGAGGGGCTGGGGAAGGTGATGGAAGGAAGGCCAACGAAGGTCGTCTTTTAAGGCATTGCAAACTAGGAGGGCGATGGAAGGGAGGCAGAGGTGGGCAAGCAAAGGAGGAGGTACAAGAGGGGTAGTGTAGGTAGAGCCGTAGAGGGTGAAGGAATCTTAGGAAGTAATAGACACCTGCAATGTTTTTAGAGCCAGTAGTAGTTAGTATGGATTGTCGTATTCAAAATATAGGACTTGCTTTTTGTGTAGTTGTGTAGGTACTTAATTGACCTTTACAATGGGAGAGGTCTTCCTTGGGTACCAATGAGAGTGCACACTCAAACACAATAGAATCCTTCTTGTTTTTATGGATTAGATGAGTAGTGCAAAATCAAAACTCTAATACCAAAGTGAGATGAGTGGAAACTTCAAGCCTGATCCTGCTGTCCCTCAGCTTCCCCTTTAATTTACTCCAAGCTCGGTCACGTTGGTATCTCTCTCTCTCTCTCTCTCTCTCTCTCTCTCTCTCTCTCTCTCTCTCTCTCTCTCTCTCTCTCTCTCTCTCTCTCTCTCTCTCTCTCTCTCTCTCTCTCTCTCTCACACACACACACACACACACACACACACACACAACTAGTCCTTGAGCGCAAAACCTGGATAAAATCTCTAATTTCTCTAGGGGATCTCTAATTATAGGTCTTGAGTACAAAACTCAAATAGATCTCTAACTTCTCTAGGGATCTCTGTTTACTTACAGGTCTTGAGTTCAAAACTCGGATGATTGTTCCTATGATTGTTCCTATGGCTTTCGACCGTGCTCTATCAAGTGCTGCTCATGGCCTCCTCACTAACATGTGAATAGAATTTAGAATAATGAATGATGTTGGCATTTGCTATGACTTGATTTTGCAAGCAATTTGTAAAGAGGGAGAGAGAGAAGGAGAGAAGGAAGTCTAGCACTCACCATACATGTCCTGCATGAGTTAGATAGAGGGAAAGCAGGAGAGACAGAGTGAGTGAAGGGAGTATGTGTGGATTTGATCTTTGACTTGCAGAATTTCCTATAAATAGGGGATGACCATAAGGCTTTTAAGAGCTAAAAAAGAAGGTAAAACAAGATTGTTGCATACTAAGGTAATGATCTTGGGAAAATTTTTTAAAGTTTCCCTTCCTCCCTCTCTCTCTCTCTCTCTCTCTCTCTCTCTCTCTCTCTCTCTCTCTCTCTCTCTCTCAAAATAGTGAATCACGAAATCATTGATAACAATTTAGTTTAACAGTAGCCATGCTAGGAAGGCCCTAATTGTAGAGAATGGCTCTACATTAAGGCTGGGCTTGAGGAAGGAAGAGAGTGAGAGAGCCCAGCATATACTAGAGATAATCAAGGTCTTCTTTTTTGGTTGAAATTGCAGAGTTGTCTATCTTTGCATTGTTTTTTAGTATATATGATGGCCAAGAAAAGTGATGCTGGTGCTACTATCAAATGGATTAGTAGTTGTCCAACCGATCACATGACCGTTACCCTAACAAGACTCCTCTTCCTCAACTTGTCTTTGTGTCCTCATGGGACTCTTTCTTGGGGTCGATGGATCCTTCTTCTCTTCCTTAGTCTACCCATCTGCCTCTCCCTTTTCTTCTTGCCTTGATTATCAACTTCTAAGCAAAGATACAAAGGTTTTATAACTTTTAATGTGCTTCCTTGGTGGAATAACTTTGTAGAAGAGGAAAATCTTAAAGATGCAAGAATAAATAAAAGGTGATAGATTGGCTTGAAATTTGGTGATTTTGATGCCACCATTGCGTCTGGAGCATCCAAAAATTCTAGGAAGGACTCCTATCTTGCCTCCTTTGGACAGTCGAGGTGTTTCTCCCTCTCAAGGTGTTTCTTCCTCTCAAGATATCTCTCTTTCCTCCCTCTCAAGGTGTCTAGCACCCAAAAACCCTAGGAAGGAGTCCTCTCTTGCCTCCTTTGGACACCTAGGGTGTTCCTCCCTCTCCGGCTGTTTCTTTCTCTTAGGCTCCTTTCCTCCCTCTCAGGGTGTCTGAGAGGGAGGAAAGGAAGATACTAAGAGGATTCTCTCATCTCTAGTACAATAAATTCTCTAGCAATATTCAAAGTCTCTTATAATTTCTTGGCTTCTTGTGATCTTACCCTATACCATAATTATTCGCAAAACCTCTAGAATACATCAAGCAAACTATGAGCTTTCTATGCTTCTTCTCCATGTTTAGTGTGCATGTAAAACTTGATTCTTCCTTGGTAGTGGAAATTGTCCACACCTTAGACTGGCCAAATTGACAAGCTCCCATATTTCTTTATAAACCAGGAGTGTGATTGTAGAGAATTAAAAAAAGTGAATTCATGGAGCCTTTGATGCAAAATGATTGGAGTAAACTAGAAATCCAATATGTATATAAACTAAGATCAATAATTTTCATGGTGGCCTCCCTAGATGATAAAGGGTGCAATTTCCATTTAAAACATATATAAAGATGCACAATCTTCTCAATAATTCTACACAATGCATACACAGTGCACATGTGGACATTTGAGAGGGGAATATCCAAACTTTCTTAAAAGTTTGAATCTTTGGAGTGTCTGTCAAAGGCTTTATTTTAGCTAGCAAAATTCAACTCCTTCATTGTACCCATGTAACATATTGTTTGATGGATACAGGTGTATGCACACCAAACCCTATAAACACTTACTCTATTCTTTAAAGAAAGCCGTGTAATTCAACCTATGATGATTTGTAATTGTGATGTAATTTGACAATACCCTCTTAACCTCTCTGAGTCTACACACTTGTAAGTCGTTGGATGCCCGTGGGAAAGCTCTCTAAACTTTTAAGTCAAAACCCTTAGTTTGGACTAAAAGGGTTTTGACTAAAGAGATATCATTAGCTTGGAAGATTTGAAAACGTGCACTGTGGGAGCCTGTTGTTGCTACAAATTGTAATCCTCTTTTCTCCTGGATTGGTAATCAGAATTCATTTCCGAATAGCACAATGTGTTTCTTGTCTCTTGCTCTACAATCTAAGTGTAAATCATTTTCAATTCTGCCATGGTTCACGACGCTTTGCTTGTGAGCTAAATGCATTGATTTGGAGGTTAAAATGGTTGTCTTTTTATCTTTTGACCATGGATAAGTGTTTCTATGCTTAAGGAGGACCTTTCCGAGTACTTATGTTTGTTTTCTACGCATTTTTTGTGATGGATCGTGATTTATGTATCTTTCCAGATGGTGACAAAACTTGGTAGGATTGTGCCCTTAGGTGTTGTGATACCTCTCCTTAAGTTTCGTTGCATTCTGAATTCGTTTGGATGTCAAAAAGGCATGATGACCTAGAGCGGTGAGATTGGATGCATACTGATTGTCTAACTAGGGAGTGGTTGATTTGCTTTTGTCATAGGATGAGTAGCCCTCTGAGTTCCTTTTGGTGAGATTGACACTCTCCTTAAGTCTTCGTGCCCCGTCCCGAGTCGTTTCCTTGCATATTGACATTATGTTAGTACAAAAGAGCTATGCTGCAGACCTCCATCGCGGCGACCCGCTAACATTGGCACCACTGCCGAGGAAATGGATCCTTAGGTGTGAGTGACTCTGTGTACAAAAAAATCTCCCTTCAAAGCTTTTAACACCCATTCTACTTACACATAGACAGTGAAGCAGCTAGACATAGGGTTTAGTGCTTGGTAGAGACTCGAGTTCGAGACTATCCAGTGCTACTCCTTAAGAGCAAAGAAAGTTGTGAGTGAAGTACAAGATAGTATTTCATTCTTTGATTTTTCCATGCTTGGAAAGGACTGTTCCACCACACACTTTGTTGTTATTTTTGAAATTGTTAAGTTCATTTATGTTTGCAGATTTATTTCAGTTTATAGGAGTAGGTTAGGAAAAAAATTACACCACCATTTGGGGCCAAAAGGATCGAGGAAAAATTTGTCAAAACCCTAATTTTGGTGTTGAAGACCATAACTCTGAAAAGTTGAAGAATTGATGATTAGAGCTTCAAAACTGAACCAAACCCAGCAAAACCTTCAAAAAGGGGATAAAAACACTGGCTAAAAACAGAATGTGCAGGAAACTTCCAAATTGCCAGTCCAACACAGATAGCGATCATGTACCTTTTTGGCAAAATGTGCTAAAATTGTTTCCTTTGCTTAGAACGGGCTCTAATGCATCAGAACCTTGAGTTTGGTCAGAAATAGAGTGCTAGAAGATCACTAAAATCAAAGATTGGGGTGAGCAGAGCAAAAACTTCGAAATTGAAGAAAACAGGGAAAAACTAAACTTTTCCTTGTCCAAATTCAAAAAGGGATGAGAATTGGGATCAACTAGAAGCAGGGAACCAACAGAACCAAAGCTCATGTCCAGATGCTTCCAAACATGGATCGCGACTCATGTTCCTTATAGACATCTGACAATAAGATATGCCCAGTGTACTCCTGATTACTAGTTGGACAACTTTTCCAAAAGAAGCCATACACAAAAAGTGAAAAAACCTGACCAAAATACCAAAAAAGGAGTTGTTTGCAAAAAACCTCAAAACAAACACAAAATCTTTCTTTTGACTTGGAAAAGATTGATCAAATCCAAAAAGATTTGGGGAATAGCATCACCATACCTTGTGTCACCAGCTCACAAATGTATCAATCCAAAATCTTGCCAAACATGGATCGCGATCCATGTACCTTTTTGGAATTTTGAGCTGATAATGCGCAAGTAGAAAAGTGATAACAATTGAAGCACTTTCTCCCAAAGGACCCTTATCAGAAAAGTTCAAAAAGAGGGCAAAAGGGAGCAAAAATCAAATCAAGGGGGAAACCACTGAAACAAACCTTAAAACTGACTTTTGGCTGACCTAAAAAACTCTAAAACATTCAAAAACCATATAGCCAGCATCACTAGGCCACAGAAGCTCATGCAAAGTGACAAAAGTAATCTATCTTCCAATTCAGAGGTTCATTTCTAAAGACCTCTTAATACCATAAGACCTCTTTATCATGCTGAACCTGATGGTATCAACAAAAGTTCATTTGGCTTCCCAACATGGATCACGATCCATGTACCTCTGAGTCAAAACAAAAACAGAATTTTACCACACAAAGAGCTAGTCCACAGTATCCTGGTGGTTCTTTCAAAATTGAAACTGGACCTAAATTGTTGAGGTTGTGTGAGAAATTGTGTGCTACTAAAAAACCTAGCTAAATTTTGTCGATTAAAAGCAAGAACTAACAAGAACGTCTGTAAGCTCACAGCTATCAAGCAAATTTTTGACAGGTTACAGGTACTAGAGGATACTACCTAGCAAGCAAGATCAAACGGGAGATTCAAACTATTTAATGAGGTAACTCGGTTTGCATTTTGTATTACCAATTCTTCATGAATTTGTGATCAGGAAGATTGTACCAGAATAGGAATCACAGCATCTTTGACCAAGGGAGCAATCACTCGACGAAGAAAAGTGTGAATCAGAGACCATTGCCGCCTTTAGAACCCATTTTAGAGGAGATCTTCTTTGACACTTTGTCAGAGAAATCATACAGCCTCATGACTGAAGATTCTAACAAGTCAAACCCTAAGGGAATAGTTTCGATGGGGGCAGGTCCTTCTCAACCTGCATCTAATGTAAAATTGTTGTATTTGAAGTTTTAATTTGAAAATGTGCTTAAGGACAAAATCTATAAGGATGGATGGACCCCTGTGTTAAGTTGGAAAATACGCCGAGCGAGTTCAGAGACTTTGTAGATGTTGACCGACCGAGAGGGAATGATGTACCTAGTGGTTCATAACCCTTTTATTGTGGATAAATGGGGAATGACTGGCACCAAGGACAAGGTAGATAATGAGCTGGCCGATGAACCACCCAAAATGGAGAACCAAAACGCGGTACTTAGACGCACCAATGAGACAGAGTGCCTTAATATAGACAACATGTATGTGGGGCTTTATAAGTTCAATAATGGAGAACAAACACTCTATTACATATGTGACTAGTCCGCATCAAGGAATTGAATGATCAAAAAAACTTGTATGTTTACACGTACACGGAGGGGAGAAGTATTCAGCTGGTCATGATAGACAAGTATGGCCAAAAGTACTCTGCAATGGATCGTAAGGAATTAGAGAGATATACACATTTTGGAGGACCACTCCACCAATACTATGTAAATCCGAAAGAGGTAAAAACCATGACTACTCACACAAGACCTGAGACTGTACATGTGAGCCCCTTGAGAACCAGGTTGGAGGAGTCTTTTGGACATGAACGAGTCCCAAACACGGGGCCTTTAGGATCAACGATGTCTAGGGCTTCCATGAACACACATAGGGATAGTATTGTTCCTGATGTCACTTACACCACTAGAATCCCTCCGATTATTACACGAGATCGACTTGATGAACGTATAGCAGATAGGATATCACTGGTAGTACCAAGAGGAGATTATGAACCTAGAGAAGCCACACCAGGCAGACCAGGTGTTGTTAGAATGGTTGTAGAGGTTAGACGTATGCGACCATCTCAGGTGGAAAAATGTGTACCCAAAAAGTATAATGGATCCGGAGATCTGTATGCCCATGTTTTGATCTTCAAACAAGTGTTGAGAGCGGAACATGTAACTGATTTCCATACTCAATATGAAGGTTTGGGGGTTGACATTAGAAGGTACTGCTTTGACTTGGTTCCAACCATTAAACAGCTTGGAGTTCCCAAGTATTGAGCAACTTCTCTGAGAATTCGCTGGGGAATTCTCAAAGAGGGGGATCAAGCATAACATTGTCTCCCAAATCTATGCATTAAGACAAAAGGAGAAAGAGAAAGTGAAGGAAGCATCGCTTTGTTTCAAGCAGTACATAGAAAGATTCCCTGCTCGAGAACTACCTCAGGATGAAAGACTATCAATCCTTTTCATAGAAGGATTGAGAAATGACACGCTCAAAAAGGACTTGCACTTGAAGGCATGTGTAACTTTTGAGCAAGTCAAAAAAGAGACGTTGTATCTGGTAGATAACTGCAAGGCATATGGGGAGGTGACTGTAGACACAGATTAGGGGACGAGTAGCACCTCTTCAACCACTAGTGAGTCCATGACAAAATTGGGAGGGAAAAACCCAACTGTGCTGGACGTTGATCAAATGATCGAGAAAGTGATCAGAAGGATAAACCAAGGAAACAGGACGAACCCAAACACACAACACCCGCACACCCAAAAATGTGACACATGTAGAGAGATCATCCAACCCAGTGGTACAACCTTTAACAAAGGCCAGGAGTAAATGCACAACAAGTATTGAAGTGGTGTGCTACCAAACAAAAATGGACAAACCATGAAACTCACGAATGTTTCTATAGTCAAAACTATGTTAGAGAGAGACAATACGAACCACATGGAGGGCAGCAATTTCCACCCCCTCCAAGGTACCAAGTAGGGCCAAATAACGCAATCCTAGGACAGGAGAAAGCTCAACCTGTGTTGGGACATCAACCTCCCTTACCCCAAGAAAATAGGGCTATGGTAAGGATTTCTTAACCCATAGAACCACCTTCTTATCAGAGTATGGTCCAAGTAGTTTGAGGCGGTCCGGGGCGGGCAACAAGAAGAGCAGCCTCTAAATACCCTTCGAGGCTCCCGTGCTGCTCAATTGGGGCTGGGGCAAGCACAATCAGAGACAACAACAACCCACAGCCAGAAACCAAACAAGAAAAGGGGCACCACCTAGTTGTAGATGCGAACTAAGACACACGTGATATCTCCTTGTACTCAAACGCACAAAGAGAGGGGAATGCAAGATAGCCACACACACCAAACACAAACATTCACCACGCCAGAGAGAGGTAAAGAGCTCAAATCAACTTGAGCAACTCAGTCTTAGCCTTAAATACTAGATACACACAAAGCTTGATGAGAAATAGAGAGACAACACAAAACTTGACCTTGTTGCCAATACACAAATTGTCTTAGGGTCACGGGAGCCCTCTCACCGAGCACCCTCTTACAATTCACCTTTTAGGCAAACAATTCAACAAGCCCTCAAACCACCAAGCATGAAATGGCACAACAAACTTCAAGGACAATATACCTTCAACCACCTGATGAGCCAACTTATCAAGTCAATTTGGAGAGAAGAGTCGTAGTTGCATCTTATTTATGCACAAGAGTAGGCTACAAGTGTGGTGAAGAGTATGGCATACACTCCACTCCTCTAGATGTCATAACTAACTTCAAGCTTCTCCATGCACCTATGTGTAATGATGGAATAGAGCACTCACGATGCACACACTCTACACAACTAGGCTTGAAGAGTGGTGTGTTATGTGTTGAGAATGGTGTGGTGTAGTGTGATCATGTGATGATTTACAAGGGAGAGAAGGACTCTATTTATAGGTTTTAGAAGCCCCGATTAGGATTAGGCCTAATCAAGTTTATTTGAAGGAATAAAAGATTATGCATTTTTTATTTATTTTTTAATGAGGGTGGGTCTCTCTTGTCCTTTGAGTCACATGGATGTGGGCTCAAGGGAAGAGAATTATTGAGGATAATAAGAGAGAGGATTGAGTGAATAATTTGGGAGTGCCTACTCTAGTAAAGGGTGCATTTTACAATAAGGTTAGTGGTTAGTAGTTACTAATTATCACTACAAAATATTTACAAAATCATTCACCAAATGGTGAGATATATGATGAGAAAAGTTAGAGAAGGGATGAGCTTGTAAAGAGAGGTTGAAGTTTTGGAGAAGTTGACATTCACCTCTTTACAGGACCGGAAGAAGAAGCAGTCAGCATGGCGAAGTAGCGCGTGTCGATGAAGCTATGTTATCTTCAAACCTTGGAAAATTCATGATAAAAGCCTTCATTTGCAGAGGTTATCCTTGGATTTTTGCTGATTTTTGAAGTTCTTTACAAAGCTTAAGAGAGTATGGTAATATGGACATATATGTAGAGAGAAAGGGGGACACATAGGGTGTAGAAATGGAGGATGAAGGCTATGGAGGTGTGAGAGATGTGAAAATGGTGAAGAGGGTGAATTAGGACATGGGAGTTGCAGGTTTGGGAGTGGGAAGGAGAGGGAGGAGTGTGTGTGAAAGAGAAAAATGATAAAGTGGAAGAGGGAGTGTGGCTGCATAGCATGGGCAAACTGGGGTCCACCAATAAAATCATAGCTCACAGCTCGTAGCTCAAAAAAATATGAAAAAATTTGAGGTGAAAGTTCAGCTCACAAGCTACAACTTTTGTTTGTATCGCCTTTTCAAATTCGGGGAGCATGTGATCTTTAAAAATTCAGCAAAACCGACTGTTTTTTCCACTGCACAAGGTCCTTGTGAGGTCCTTCTTTGGATAATTCTTTTGAATACCTCCAAGAGTGAGCTCCCCATGGTGCATGCATGCATTCCACATACCCTTGACCTTATTTGGTAGGTCTATAATTGAAGATATTGTTGAGATCATGATGTAAGTGAATAGTACAACTAAAAAAATCAAATATTGAGGGGTCTAAAAAAAATATGTACATGTCAAATATAAATAATATAGGTGGAAAAAATATAAAGGGGTCAAAATAAATATCTCTCATTATAAGTCTACCATAAAAAGATGAATATTTTTTGTGGTCTAATTTATGAGAGTAATAGAGAATAGATGTAGGAAGGAAAAAATCACAATAGTGAAAAAATATACACATAAATAAAACTAGTTTTTTCTTTTTTTTTTTGGGATGGAGTTACATCAAAAATAAGAGAAGCTTGCATGAAATTATTTTTATATGGAATAAAGAGTATGCAAAATGGTAAGAAAAAATATGGTAATGGTGAGTCAATGTACATAGCATAAATAGCACACCATAGGTAGAAATATTTAAATAAATATCAAAATAATTATGAAAAATCCTTTTATTTAGGCCCTATATACAATGAAATATTTACACACAAATGGGCCATAATATATTTTATTTTTTTTATTTTATTTAGTTTTTTGGCTCAACTAGCCTAGTGACTAGCTAATTGAGGGTTTTTAAGAAAATATGGAGAAAGTCCCCTAACTCACACACGCCTATGTACAGTGAAATGGTAGGGATAACCAAAATGTTTGAGTGATTTGATAGGGTGAGGTAGCTTACTATGGCAATTATGGAAAGCCGAAAAACGGCTATCAGTAGTATCGGAAAGAATCAGACAATACTTACGAAAGGGGATTTGATGGAAATGCATATGCTCTAGAGGGACACAATCCATGGATAATTCTTGAAGAGATGCTCGAGCCCTCATACATAGCACAGCCAACTAAAAATCATTACTTGGTCGATGAGAATATGCTTATGTTCATGGAAAATCAGGGCTATAAACCTAGGGGATATCCTCCTAGAGTAAGACAGTCGATGGGGGCTCCACAAGCTTCTCCACCACCTGTAGGACCATGCTATGAATGTGGCGGTGATCATTGGGTGAGAATTTGTCCAAACAAAGGAGAACGAGTAAAACTTTTTGGATTCTGTGATGGATGTACGACCGACCATCTCATTCCACACTGTCAAAAAACCCTAACAACAAAGGGAAAGCAACCATGAACAAAATGGGAATTGTGCCAAGCTCAAGTGGATCAAAAATAGAACCGAACATTTTGATAAATGCGGTCACTAGAGCCCAAGCACATGAGGCAGCAAGGAACGTCCCAGCCAGCCAAACAGAGATAGAAAATTTGTCTGTCCGAACCCCTAGGAAATCCTGGAAGGCAAAACAAGACAAGATGAAAGCCAAAAGAGAAAAGAAAAAAATGGAATTGGAAACCAAATTACTGAAAATAGAGGAATAACTGCAAAGGGAAAGAGACCTTAACGGAAACAACGAGATAAAAAAACCATCGGATATACCATCGAGAGGATCTATCTTGATAGACAAGGTGTTCAAACCTTTGGATGCAATTCTAAAAGCTTACGAGGCAAGGCTAGAGCATAACCAAAACCAAGAGGATAGGTGGTTAACGTACCCTCATCCGGGCTATGAGAAAGAGAGGCTAAAGATGTGCAATGAGCTCATCTAAGCCGCTCAAGCTCTTATGGAACCATCAATTCCTACTGCTCCAAAAACTAAGGTATCAATCCAAGAAAAGATTCAAGAGTTAGAGGGGCATGGAATTGAAAAGAAAGACCGACCAGATTTTGTAGATGAAACATCATTAAATACAAGGGTGGCAGCCAATACAACAGATGGAATGTATTCTCAAGCACCACTGCCAATTCCGGAAGTAGAAGAACAATGGCCTTAGGAGCTATGGGAACAGATCAAGAATAGAAAATATGGAAGTGCTACACTTCTGTCAGCTCCCATCCCAGAGATTCACTTAGAGCATGAGCTCTACCCAAATGACATCAGATCACTGTATGGCAATGCAAGGACAGCGATATCGGAGGACAATAAACCTCATTCGTTGAAGACTTTACCTTTATTTATTGGGACCCATGAAAGTCGATCGAAGGTGAAGAAAGTACCATCTCAATGGAAAGCCAATCCTAAGATGATGGATACTAAAACTCTTCATGAGGTGATGTCATCCCCTATCCATTGTACACTAACTCTGTCAGAGTTACTGCACATTAGACCGCTTCTTTGGGATGAGCTCGGGAGAAATTTGGAAAAAATAGGGCTGGTAATTCGCCACCCAAGGCTTCTCCAAACACACTAAAGACACAACCCTCAAAACAAACTAAATTGAGCCAGTACCAGTGAACAAGGTAGGGGATTATTTTGAAGGTGAAGGAAATACTACCCTGTCGATGGAGTACAAAGAGGTTAAGTCAATAGCAATATTGGATAGCGAGGCTAGAATAGCCATAGCTACCAAAGCAATGTGGAAAAACCTGCTCTTTGAAAGACTAGAATGAAACTTCAATTGGCAGATGGGTATCTGGAAAGACCCATTGGCATCTTAGAGCAGATTGTTGATAACCTCTTGCCGAATTGCATATGAACACACTTTTGCTATTATGAATTTCGATGAGAGCAGCAATTTTGATATCATATTGGGTAGACCATTCATGCGTCAGCTCAAAATGGTGCAAGATTGGGGTTACGAGTATATCTATCTAAGGAACAAGGATGTCACTACAAAAACTAGTGTCGCAGATCATAGCTATAGAGATGTAGAACAAATCCTAGGAGAAGACTTGAACTCCACAACTGACCCAGAGGGGGAATACCGGCTTGGCTACAGAACAAAAGTCACCAGTGGACAGGAGAAGCTTTCAAAGATGGAAGTTTAAAAAGGGGAAATTGCATTCTTGATAGGACTGCACAAGACGAGGCATATATACCAGAGCCTCCTCTACGACAACACAGATATCGAGATAAACACAAAAACAACCGAGACAAGCACAACGAGGACTCAGCACCTCTATTAACTGACAAAACGGAGTACTTAAGGTCAGTAGAAGCGACGGACTGCCTCAAGGACGAGATATCAAAGAGATGCATGAAACATGACTCAACCAAAACAGAATCGAAAAAGACGAACACACAAAAACCAAAAAAGGAGAGCAATTCCAAGAAATCGATAAAGTTGTCCAAAATGGAGCTCAAAATCAAATACAATGAACTAAAATGAGCCTTGAAGGAAGTTTGGACAACAGAAATGGAAACTAACAAGAAATCGAATGATGATAAATTTGATGCACCTTCCCACTATAAAAAGTATACCATATAGGATAGGAAAATCGTGGTGCAGAAACCCAAACGAGATCCCAAAGAACCAGGAACTTCATATGATGGGCTTGAAAAATCCAAAGCGTCAACTTAGCAGAACAAGGCGAGGAGCCTAAACCAGCATACATTGCCACGGACCTTACTACAAAGAAGAGCAACTTCTAGTCGATACGCTCAGAAGATACAAATATGTCTTTGCATGGTCAAACAAAGATCTAAAGGGGATAGATCTTGATATCTGTCAGCACACGATACCCCTTAAGAGTGATGACAGACCACGCAGACAACGTCCTTACACGTACAATGAGACTTTTGCCAAGAAAATTAAGGAAGAGATAGACAAACTGAAGGATGTCGAGTTTATCTATGAGATTGAACACATTGATTGGGTGTCCCCTATTGTGGTGGTACCCAAAAAGAATGGCAAACTACGTGTCTGTGAACCTCAAACAGGTAAATGCAGCCACCATCAGGGATAACTATCCACTGCCAATAATAGATCACGTTATTGAGAGGGTAACAGGGAAAGAGGGTAACAGGGAAAGAGGCCTATAGTTTCTTGGATGGGTTCTTAGGATACAACCAGTTGACGATTAAAGTGGAAGATCAGCATAAGACAGCTTTTGTGGCAGAGTGGGGTGTATTTGCCTACAGGGTAATGCCTTTTGTCCTGACCAATGCCCCTGCTACATTTCAAAAACTAATGAGCCAAGCATTCAAAGAATATCTCAGACAATTTCTGGAGATTTACATGGATGATCTTTGTGTTTATTCTAATTGAAGAAGTGACCACATCACTCATCTAGGAAAAGTCTTTGAAAAGTGCAAAATGTATCGTATTTGCTTAAGCCCAAAAAAAACTTTCTTCATGGTAAGACAAGGTAAAAATTTGGGCCACATTGTGTCCAAAAACGGAATTTCAATTGATCAAGAGAAGGTACAAATAATTGTTGCACTACGAGACCAACGAAGATGAAAGAAGTGCAAGTATTTATGGGGCATTGCGGGTACTATAGGTGTTTCATATATATGTATGTTGTAATAGCTAAGTTGTTGTACGCCCTCATTGCTAAGTTTGAATAGACGGAGGGATGTGAGCAGGCTTTCCAAAAATTGAACCAGCAATTAATTTCTGCTCCAATTTTGCAAGCCCCTGACTGGAGCAAAATCTTTCATGTTCATGTGGATGCATCAGCCTATGCCATCGGGTGCATATTAGCCCACAGCCAGGAGAGAAGAAAATGGATTTTCCCATTTGCTACTCTAGTCGGCAGCTAAACAACGCAGAGAAAAATTATACCACTATGAAAAGAGAAGGTATGGGGATGATATATGCTGTCAAAAAATTTAGACACTACCTTCTAGCAAACAAATTTTTTTTCTTCGTGGATCACCTAGCATTGCTATATCTAGTAAACAAACCTTGCAAAACTGGAAGAATTGTTCGTAAAAAAGAGGATCACACACACAAGAGCAGGTCATCTTTCACGACTATTTCATGGGAAAAAGCACATGAGGGTGTCGATGATGATCTTCCCGATTCGTATCTGTTTAACATCGAAATGGTACCGAGATGAAGTGAAGAGGTCATTCCTCTACTCACAATTGGCTCATTACAGATGGAAAGACAACCATCAATTATACATCAAACACAAAATCTCCAGCTTTTAGCAGGATGATTGTACACATGGTACGGATGGGATATTGAGACTATGTGTACAACCGAAGAATCCACCTACTACCTCAAACAAGCTCATGTACATAATACGGGATTTCATAATGGAGAAACACAAACAGGCCAACGGCTAAAGAGACTGGGAGTCTACTGGCCAAACCTAGAACACAGTGTCCATACATATGTAAAATCCTCCAATAGCTGTACAAAACAACCTCCAATGGAACATGCCACCCTGTTTCGAGTAGTACAAGCACCCAAATGGAGTGCTCACATAGTTGAGTACTTAAAAAACAAGACCTTCCCAGAGGAATGGGGCAAAGCAAGAATAAAACTGTAGAAGAAGAGGCCAAACACTATTTACTCATTGCCAACCAACTGTATAGGCGGGGAAAGGACAAACAACGGTTGTGTGCTACAGAAAGCGAATATTACGTTATCTTAGATCAAGCACACTCAGGACATCCAATGGGACATTTCTCTGCTAATAAAATGGCAAAGCTCGTGCTACATTCACGCATATGGTGGCCAAACCTGTTTATGGATGCAGAGACATACGTCAAACGATGTGATGAATGTCAACGCACAAAACCACCCCTACGGAGAGATGAAACGCCACTAAGGCCAATGATGGGGGTACGTGCTTTTGCCAAATGGGGCATTGACTTCATTGGTCCCATCATATATCCAGGATACAGGATGCACACACAATACATCATAGTAGCAACAGACTACATGACAAAATGGGCGGAAGCAAAAGCTACCCAAAAAAATGATGCAAGAACTACAGCTCAGTTCCTTTTCGAACACGTCATTACGAGATATGGACTACCTATCGAAATAGTGAGAGATAGGGGAACACACTTTTTATACGACGTCATTTAAAGCCTTCTTGATGAATTCATGGTGGTCCATCGCAAATCAGCACCTTATCATCCGCAAGCTAATGGGCAAGCAGAGAGTACCAACAAAATCTTATGCACCGTACTCACCAAAATAGTTAGTGACTCAAGAAATGATTGGGATCAAAAGCTACACACAGCCTTATGGGCTTACAGACTAGCTTTTAAAACTTCCATCGGCACGACTCCCTTTAACCTGGTATTCGGGATTAATGCGATCCTACCATTGGAATTCCTAATCAAAACCTAAAAGTGGCAACACAATTAGGATGGATGGGCCATGAGCTATCGGAGAGACTAAACACCCTGGAGCAATTAGATGAAACCCGACTTAGAACGATAGCTGGGATATATGCTCAAAAAAACAAACGAAGGCTTTCCATGATCAACATGTGATCGGCAAGGAGTTCCAAAAAGGGGATTATGTTTTAATGTATACCCTCAAACAACACTCCAAAAAACTCAAAAAGCAAGGGATGAGGCCTTTTGTAATACATGATATATCACAAAGTGGTGCCATCAAGCTTGCAACATTAGCAGGAGAGGAGATGCCTAATTGGACGAGTGGCTGTAGATTAAAGAAATATCTTCTTCCGCTAACACCAGAAGAACTCTCAACACTACATACAACAGCTCAGTGCAATACATTCGGGAACAAGCACTGCAGGAAGCCAAATGATATTAAAGCGCAAGGAGCAAGCAAACTTTCGAAGTAAAGAGCAACAGAACAATGCTATCAATACTGCTTCGATAGCATCCATACAAACAGCAGTTACATGGTTAGGAGGAATGGATCTACGCATTAATTTACAACTTGTCAATGGCACCACCGAGCGAGCATTACTGGACATTGGGGCCAGAGCTAATGTTGGTTAACTACTCCACTTTTAGAAAAATCACACGGGGACCTCTAATGCCAAACACTTTGGGATTCAAGGTAGCAAACAAAGGCACTATGGACAATCTGGGCCACATAAATTTACCAATCACCATTGATGAAACAATTTATCCGCATCAGTTTCATGTGGTCGATGATCATCTTAACGAAGCAGTTATTTTGGGAGTGTCGTGGATGCGCACTTATCAAGCCACGCCAAACTGACAGGACAATACCTTACTACTCAAACAAGAAAACTAGTCTTTTGCCACGCCCTTCGTACAAACAGACCATGTCTGGGAACCTCTACCATCACCACATGCACCAGCTCAGCGATATTCCACAACAGTGGTCAAGAAAATATGGGCTAAAAAATCCATCATGCAAACCAATCCTAAGCAATTGTGGATACCAAAATGACAAAACAATACAAGTCCGCTTACATTGCCTACACAGAAATTAGACCTCACCAAATTGCCTACGGCTTTTGTCGGACAAATTAGGCCAATGGACCACCACCCTCGGGCACCCAACAAAGTCAAGTGGGTATGGAAACCAACACAAACTCACACCCATGCAACCTCTTCTCAGAAATCCACCAGCGAGCAAGTTCAGCGGCAACCAAAACATAAACCCCAAACAAAACAACCAGCAACATCACAACTCTTGCAGGTCATCGTCAAACACAGGGCGCTTCTTTTACAATTACTACTGTTCGGACCACCAGCTTCAATGTGACCTCGCCACCAGCAGCCATTGAACATATTGTTCAGCACCTCTCTCTTGCACAGCATTTTGTTCCCCATGCATATCCTCCATCAGCATCATAGAGCCGCATTATACGGCTATGCATAGACACATGCGTTGTTCCCATGCACTCTACCACATGTTCGTCTGGGACGACTCACTCTAGGAAGGGGGAAAACGCGACAGGATTATCATTTGTATATATTATTATTATCAACTTATTTCTTTTCTTTTTTCTTTCCTTTCTTCTTCTTTAAAACAATTTTTTCAGAGCCTTATAAACTCTTAGCCGGCATAATCATAAGCCATATCATCATCATCTAATACCAGGATAAAAATATGTATATAAGGGAGGTTACACTAATTTTGGCTAATTTATGGCCAATTAATAATGATTGTAAATAATTTTCTTTTACAAAAAAGCAAAAAACGATAGATAATCAACAAAAATTGATAAGTCAAGACAGGAAAGTCAGAATTGACTTTTGAAAGCAAACGCCAAAACTTCAAAGCAAGGACTTCGAACATGGAAAATATGAAAAGATTCGAGACAAGATGGATTTTGAGCCACCTTCTAAAGGATCAAAAATGCACATTGAACGCCATTTGTCAACCGAGCGTCAGAATGATGAACGGTTCGAACCGCAGGTGATATGAACAACAAGATAAGACCAATGGAGGTAAGTATAAATGGGGCATTTCGAGTAGACTAGGAACATATAGTCAAATGGGGCAACATAAGCTCATTTGCATTCAGAGAGAGAGAGAGAGAGAGAGAGAGAGAGAGAGAGAGAGAGAGAGAGAGAGAGAGAGAGAGAGAGAGAGAGAGAGAGAGAGAGAGACAGAAGCATATAGTTTCAGATTTGTTTTTCCCACTACGACCACCTCGGTGGATCTTACTACACTAGATTTGACAGGTATGATCATTAACCTTGCAAGAGCATGTTTGTATGCCCCATACTGCATCAACATTGTCAAAACAACAGATCAAAGCAGTACAAAGTCACAAAATCGGCAAACTAACAGGGCCAATGGGGAAGTCCAAAACCCATCAAAAATCAAAAATATTTCACCAGTAGGTCCCAAATAGCTGACAGAATCAGGCATGATAAAAACAGCAACAAAAGGTGGTGAAATATGGATCGCGATCGATGTTTCTCAAACCCTAAAATTAGAGAAAATTGTACAGGAGCACCCATAGATGGCCAGGAACAAACCCTAAAATTAGAGAAAATTGTACAGGAGCACCCATAGATGGCCAGGAACAAACTCCTATAACTGTATTTTCAAAATGCATCCCAACATGGATCGCGATCCATGTTCTTTGTTGCCAAAATTAGGGCAGAAGTGGCTCACTAGTTGGGCAATGCAAAAATAGTACTAGTGTTGCAAAAATGATCACAAAAAGTGCTCTTTAGATCATCAAATCCTCCTGGTTTGCTACCTTCAATCTGCAAATGGTCCTTTGGTCATTTTCAAAAGGAAAAAAGGTGGGATCCCAGAAAAAAACTCATGAGAGGTCAAATGTTGGGATGCCAGCAAGACTTATGAAGAAGGGCTAAAGACAGAGTTCTTGACAAGTTTTCAAATTGCTGCTAAAGCCAATTGGGAGACTTCACACTCTCCTCGGAGCCTATCAACAAGCAAATGTAACTTAAGGATGGTAGTAGGATCAAAAGTAAGCAAAGGATTACTTGCAAAATTGTGAAAATTGTAGGAATCAATTTGTCTTCTCAAATGGATTCAATTTCTGATGTAATTTGACAGGGAGCTAGGCAAAGCTATGAACTACAGACCTAAATTGTCGGGAATCAAGACAATGATAGATCTCAGGCAAAACATGTGTCCAAAAATGGTTGCAAGAAAGATATGGTCAAAACGGAAAAAACATGGCCATAAACTAGAAAATGGAGCAAATTGAGGAAAAACATGTCCAAATTTGAAAATATTTCACCACTGTACTAGGAAAACCTGTAGGAACATATGTTCAAAGGAGCTGTATCAAAATTCTTCCCAACATGAATCTCGATCCATGTACCTTTTTTGTCTAATCAAAGCAAAAACCATGCCATCTGACCGAGTATGTTCAAGAAAGCCAAGCCATGGAGTTTCAAGCCATTTGAATCCCAAAATCCACTTCAAAATGCTAAAAATCCAAAAATCTCTAAGTCTGTAAAAGATTTCCAAAATTAGCCCAAGTGTCAAACCCTTGATCCAAATCCCAAAATTTTTGGACCAAGGCATCATCTAGATGAACCCTACCAGATGGTATCATCAGATTTCCAGAATGTTGCCCAACATGGATCGCGATCCATGTTCCTCAAACCCTAAATCCAGAACAAATTGAACAGTAGCATCTCCATATGCCCAGGAACAATTTCTCCTAGTTGGAATTTCAAAATTCTTCCCAACATGGATCGCGATCCATGTTCCTTTTTGCCAAAATTCATATGTTACATTACATCCTTGTGCCTATAGTAATCCTAGATAAAGTGGTGAAATTTGGTCAAATTTGGGGTAGTTTTGACAAAGTTATGCTCATTTTTCATTTTATGATCAAGTTTACACTTTTCGACAGTTCTGATCAATGGCTAAACCTATTTTCAATGCTAAAATTGATTGTAGGATGCCTCGAAGGAAAGCAAAAAGGAGTGGAATGCGGCACCCTATGAGAACCGATATCTCCTCAAATGAGAAAGCTCACATCACCGAACAAGCACTTGAAGCAATTCCGGCTAACATCTTCATCGGAAGGTTTCAAGCAGAGACAGAGAAATAGTAAAGGCCACAATCTTTCCACGAGAAATGTGGACACTGCACCAAAAGCCAGAAGTGCAAGCAGGGGGCAGGTGCCTACAGTTAGACAGCTTCTTACGATTGCCTCCTTGGGGAATGGACTTCAGACGAGCTCACGAGCTCATAAGTTCAATTCAGTACAATGGGGAAGCACTCTGACCGACAAGGATGCGGCAATAGTCAAGGTAAAGATCATAGAAGAAATTATCAATGAAGCCCTCCACCTCCCGCAAGGGACGCACAATCTCTTGCAAAAGACAAAGATAATAGATAATGATAAATCCTTCCTGAAGCAACGAAGCCACAAGCTGACATATCAAAATTTGATATACTCAGGAACTGAATTGCCATTGCGCCTTATATCATAGCACTTCAAAGTGCAAAATCCGCCCAGATATACAGGACCATTGTTGCACATGGCCGTGGTACTGGCAATGGGCTTGGCAGAAGGAAGAGCGGTCAGTTGCGACTTCAGCAATTATCTTCTTGACAACATTGTCAAAGCAAACCTAAAGGGGAGCCAAAGAAGCAAAGCCTACATGAACGGGGGACCAATGCTTACGCATATTGCCTATCAGGCACTAGGGATGATCGATGATCTACCACCAGCCGAAGCGCAGATAGATTTGATCCACATATCTAAAAGAGAAGTAAGACCTGTGGGGCAGGACCTTGCACTAGGCCAAAACCAGAAGTTAAGTAGACGAGGCAAAGTGCACCTTTAAAAGATTTTGAAAGCAAAAAGACGGAGTCAGATGCTTGGAGTAGCCAGGAAGCGGGGTCCCAACAGAGAGACACTCCTTCGGAGTACCAGTCTTCGCAAAAGGAGCATGATAGCCAATATACTCTTGGATATACACGATTGAGAAAGAAAGTTGTGCACGTGGCAGAGGCTATTCCCATTACTCATGCCAGGAGGACAATGGAAGAAGCTCAGGCATTGAGGGAAAGGCTCCACCAACAAAAGCATGATGAGAAACAAACCCAAGGAACCGAAGCTAATGATGAGAAAGAGGAGAAAGAAACATTCCATTGCTATGTAGGCAAACAACTGCTTTAGAAAGGATCAAGCAGCAGAAGAGGCAGGAAGCTAAAGAAAAACGTGAGATTGCCAGCACCATGCGGCAGCGAATCCATAATGAACTCAAGTGAAAAATGGAGCAAAGGGAAAAAGAATCAAAAAACCCACGCGTCAATGATCTCTAATCATATGACGAATCTAATCGAAGCAAAAAAGAGGAAAGTAACTCGCAAGGGGAGCAACAACAAGATACACAAGATCAACAAGGTCAAGAGTTTGGTTCTCCCAAGGACATCGGGGCACCTCCAGAGACTGCGGTAAAAGGGAAAGAAAAAATTGAAGACTTGCCAGAGCAAGGAGTGGAGAAAAGGCAATTGGAACTAAAATCAGATCAAGAAATGGAGGCCACACAAACAAAGCCCACCACAACCTCTGCTGCTCTAGAAGATCCGAGACGGAGAGAAAATAAAACTGATGAGGCTGAACAATCGGATCACGGCCAAAAAAGCCAGCAAAGGCCAAGATCGCCTCGATCACAAGGTGCAATGGAGGAAGGAGCAAAAATAGTCAAGTCCTTTGACATTGATGCTCACTTAGAGCAGATCAAGCTGCACTTTCAATGTCAAAGGGCACTTTACAATCTATGCAAGCTGGAGTTGGAAGATACAAAGAAAGAAGCATCTAAGATGACAGCAGATTCCTTGCAGCTAAAGCAAAGAATAAAGGCATTAGAGAAGGCACAACTCCAGGCACAATTGGAGCTGCAAAGGAAACAAGAAAATGCAACCTACTATTACAAAGAGGTGCAACAATTTAACGAGGCGAACTCCGCACTGCAAGTCGAGCAGCAACGTCTCGAGGAGAAGCTAACCAAAGAAAGAGAACAAAATGAGAAGCTGCAAGGCTCGTATGTTGTGGTTAGCAGATCTCTAACTCAGCTCCTTGCCATACAAGAGACCCCCTCCTCCTCAACGACGACTGCAAGATCTGCCTCCTTGAATCAAGAGATTAAAGATTTGAAAGAAGCCCTGGCTCAAGAAAAATATGATAGACAGATCATGACAGCAGGACATAGGGCCCTACAACGGCCAAGGATAAATAAATCAAAGAATTAAGGAAGCAATTGGCTGAGGCAAGAGGGGACTTAGCGACTCTAAGAGCCAATCAGACAAAGCATCAGCAAGAAGGAGGATTTGAATTGTCCACGTCTGAGGCTCATCAAACAGACGTGCCCACTACCAGCACAAGAAAAGGAACTCGAGAATCTACAATCCAGCCACGACATCCACTTTGGAGTCGGCCAAGGACGAAATTCAGCGATGGATCTCAGAAGTAAACGATGCCTCGTACAAAGCTTATATGCAGTATGAACTGAAAGTGCTGGAATCGACTGCCCTCCTCATGATTACTCTAGATGAGGTGTTAAAGAATCTCGGGCATGAGATGATCACCCTACCACTGATGCGGCAAGAGGTTAGGTTATGGCAGCAAAAAATGCTCCCCGAACTTGAACCAAACAGCAGAGGGGATTATAGGGAGGTTCTTGTCACGGCACTTCAGATTCAAACAATCATTGATAATCAACCCCTCTGGCGAAAGAAATGGTTTGATCAAAGGCCAACAGATGAAACCTATTACAGGAACGCTCCCCAGCATCTTAGGATTGACCCAACTTACTGTCCCATCAACAGACGGCAATTTTGGGACAGCTTTTACACTTGGCAAAGCAAAAGGTCGGTGGTGCTAAACGACCCGGTAATCACAAAGCCACTCAATAACAACCCACCATATGAGCAGTTAATGGTTCAAACTCTCAAAGGGGTGATCAACATGATGAAGGAGATCTCGGATCTCGCCTATCAGATGCTTGTAAAGATTGCCAAGATGCTCATCACCTGCATTACAGCTTTCAATGATATAGAAGTAGCAGAGCATCCCTGGCAAATCTTTGTCGAAGGCACGAGAGGCATTTGCTGGAATATGAGACCAAAATCCCAAGCAGGAATGTCATCATGGGATTATATGCAAGTGTCATGTTCTTGCCCTCTCATTACATGCAGACCTTCAAAGAGGCGTTCATGATAGGCTTCTTTGAAGTAGACTCCTCCATATTCAATCCCATGACAAGAGATCTTCCAGCCCGTCACATCGCCTATCAAAGTACCCTCAGCAACAATCCTTTCCGAGAGCTGGCCACCAAAGTAGAGATTGAAGCAAGAGCTCAGAAGTTTAGAACCTCGCTGCAACGCTCGAGAGAAGACAATAGCCTACACTCAAAGACGGCTTGTACGAGGACGTGCAATGAATAGGAAGGGGGGAATGTTTGATGGATACAGGCGTATGCACACCAAACCTTGTAAACACTTACTAGATTTTTCAAAGAAAGCCGTGTAATTTAGCCTATGATGATTTGTAATTGTGATGTAATTTGACAATACCCTATCAACCTCTCTAAGTCTACACCCTTGTAAGTGGCCAGATGGTCGTGGGAAAGCTCCCTTAACTTTTAAGTCAAAACCCTTAGTTTGGACTAAAGAGATATCATTAGCTTGGAAGATTTGAAAACGTGCACTATGGGAGCCTCTTGCTGCTACAAATGTAATCCTCTTTTCTCCTGGACTGATAATTAAAATTCATTCCGAATAGCACATTGCATTCCTTGTCTCTTGCTCTACAATCTAAGTGTAATCATTTTCAATTCGGTTGTGGTTCGCAATGCTTTGCTTGTGAGCTGAATGCATTGATTTGGAGGTTAAAATGGTTGTTTTTTTATGTTTTGACCATGGATAAGTGTTTCTATGCTTAAGGAGGACCTTTCCAAGTACTTCTGTTTCAGTTTTCTGCACATTTTTTGTGATGATCGTGATTTATGCACCTTCCCAGATGGTGATAGAACTTGGTAGGATTGTGCCCTTAGGTGGTGTGATACCTCTCCTTAAGTTTCGTTGCATTCCGAATTTGTTTGGATGCCGAAAAGACATGATGACCTAGAGCGTTGAGATTGGACGCATACTCATTTCTAACTAGGAAGTGGTTGATTTGCTTTTGTTGTATAATGAGTAGCCCTTTGAGTTCACTTTGGTGAGATTTACACTCTCATTAAGTCTCCGTGCCCCATCCTGAGTCGCTTCCTTGCATATTGACATTATGTTAGTAAAAAAGAGTTATGTTGTAGACGTCCGTCGCGGCAACCAGCTAACACATATACAAGATTGGTTGCATTGGACACATTATACATACACTTTAGCTTCTTTGGATCTCCCTATGTCCCAGCTTGTTCCTATCAAATTCTCAATATCTAGCTCCTCCCCTGCCTGTTGGTTGGGCCTTGATTATTTTGGCTATATCAAATAAACATGTTTTTTCAAGTATGCAAGTGTGGGTGGAATGCCCATTTCAAAACATTAAAATCCTCACAGTCAACCCTCACATAACCCAACCACAAAATGGTTCTTTTTTTCCTGAACATTAAAATTCAAGTATAGAAGTGTTGGTGGAATGCCTGTTGGGCATCGATTATTTTAGATATATTAGGTATACCTATTATTCCAAGTATACATGTGTGGGTGGAATGCACAATACAAAACATTAAAATCGTCACAATCAACGCTAACATCACCCAACCATGAAATGGTTATTTTTTGATTGAGCATTAAAATTTTCAGGATCTTTTTAGCCTTGTTATACCTCTCGAGTATCAACAACTCTATTCATGAGGCTTGACATTCTATTCATGAGGGTAACTGAAACTCTATCAAGTTTCCTATCCTTTAGAGTTTTACTTTTCCTCTAACTTAATTACGAAAATTGCCTACCCATTCACCTCAGAATGTTGAGCATCACAGAATTTCATGATTGCTCTTTGAAAAATTTCTTATGTGAAAATACAGGTTATTGATAAAGTTAAATTCAAGCTCTTTCTTCTTACTAGGATATATGTCATTTGATGTGAAAAGGCTTCACAAGCATTGCCATGACCCTAGAATTAGTTATATGCCTTGCTTGCTTAACAAGAGATGGCTTTGGTAGCAAGGAGCCTTCCTCTTTTAAGTGATTCAAGTTTCTATTCATGACCTTGAATAGAGGTCTGCAACCTGTCCTACTGATTCCAACTTTGTCTGTAGTCCTTCGAATACCCTCCCTCCCCATAGGTAGAACTGCACAAGAATCGTTCAACAAGTTTTGCCTAGCCTTCTATGTTTCTTTTTTGAATAGTCTGGTTGATTTAGAAATTTGGTTTGAACGAAAACAAATAGTATAGCACTAGATTTTTTACTAGTCTAGTTTATTTAGGAGTCTAATTTGAACATAAACAAATAGTATAGCACCAGGATTTTTAACTAAATAGTATAGCCTCGACCTCTTTGCTTGAGAGTCAATAATTTTCAATTTTCTTTCTCTTTGTCCCCAGGCATGTTTTATTTCTCCTGGTCGTATTTAGTAGTGATTGCGAATTATTTATCTTCCCCTTGCTTTCTTCGAGCTGGTGGTTGAGAGAATCCTTTTAAGTGTTGCAGCCAATGATTTCCTAGCCTCTCTCCTACAAGATTTTTTGTATAGCCTAATAGCCCTTTAAATCCATCTCCTACACACACTCATCAATGATGAAGAACAATTGAAGAATGACATGGAGCTATTGATGATGGGTTCTATGGATACACTCCACCATTTGTCCATAAATCAATGTGCTTCATTCTCTTTGAGCTCATTGCTTGAATCACATAAGAAGAGGTTTCAACCACCCAATTTCTTTTTGAAAGGGGTGCATATTCATCTTCCAAATCAACATGAAGATGATAGATACCTCTCCTATTAGGATTATCTCTACAATAGCAAGGTCAAGGCTTGGATATGAAAAATAAGATGATGGGATTGGATATGGTAAAAAGGAAGGTGCGTGCCTGACAAGATTGGTGCAAGGTTGAGCCAAGAAGGAAAACCAATCCATTGGGAGGGAGAAATTTTTGTCCTTACTTGAAAGAGAGCCATTTTCAAGAGTTTTGAGAGTAACATCGTGTGTGAATGATAAAAAGGTAGATGTTTTTACTAAATTTTGGGATTTGAAATTTTCTATACATTCTTTAAAATGAAAAGCATTTTTCTCTCTACCATTTCTTATAAGGTGAAAAAATGACTCAAACTTTTCCTAATGTCTCTATTTGATATATAATAGTCGTGGTTTATTGGCATGCCTGTTGATGCTTTTTTACAACATTTTGGAGATTGATATTGGTTTTGTTACCCTTTGGGTTTGCTGCTTAACTCCTTATCATTGAAAGTGTAAGTACCTAGGTTGTGAATGAAAGTTTTTGAAACCTATGTGCCAAAGAAAATTTATCCCCCAAGAGTCAAAGAAAGATGTGACAATATTAAGGTACCTACTTGTTGGCAGCAAGCCATAGATATGATAATATTGAAGATAACTACTTGACAATAAGCCATTTGGGCTGGCATTCACTAGCACTTTTAGAATAGTATGTTGAAAATATTTAGAGGTAAGGCTATATATAGCAATTAGATATGCACTCGATCCATATGACATGAAGTAGCAAGAGTGAACCAAACTAATGAGAAAGAAGGACGTGATGCTATGCATAGCAAGTGAATACATGCGCCACAAAGCAACAAGAATGACCCAACAAGCAAGCATACAAAGAGTAGCCACCATTAAAGAACCTTTGGATTTTGATTCAGACATAGCAAGGAAGAAATTCAAGAGCATACTACAATTCACTATTGCAAGAAATCCACATGTGCACATGCATGCACATAACCAATCAAGAAGTGCACCTATGATTCTTGGTATCATTGTGAAGTTGTACTCTCTCTCTCTCTCTCTCTCTCTCTCTCTCTCTCTCTCTCTCTCTCTCTATATATATATATATATATATATATATATATATATATATATCATTGTATTCAATTACCATGCTCCACTAAAAAGTACATGAATTTATAAGAACTTATAACCCAATTTTATCGACCATGACTAGAATTATCTTACTATGGGATTAATGCATACAGAACAGAATTTTGAAATCTAAAGTGTCAAGTAGAGGGGTTTGATAGAAAGAGGTTTAGTTTTTCTCTACTTGGTTGTGATGACAAATTGCCATGAATGCATTTGAGTGAAGCGCGCATGTTTTGTATGATTTGTATCTCTTATTTTTAGGACACATAAAAACTTGAAACGTAGGAGGGCTAGATAGCAAAAGTTGAAACACTAATGACTTCAATACATAACCGGCAATGGAGTATATTTAGAAAATATAAATAAAGGCATAGTTGTAGACTTGGACCATGTCATAGATACTCAAGCTCTCTTAAGGCTCTCATGTAGATTTGTTATAAAAGTACCAATTAAAAAATTCCATGTTAGAGGAGATACAATCCACCTTGGTGTTAGGTTTTATGGCCATGTGACCGATTGCCCATCACTGACTGCTACTAACCCTAAGTGTACAGCTATACACTTGTGTGAGCCACTAACACCAAGTACAATGTGTATTGTGCCTTAGTGCATAAGATAGAGAAGAAAGAAAGGGGGCACACAATGTGTGTTGGCTCTCCCCCCTCCAACTTGTGTGTGTGGCTATGGTGTGTGTGTGTGTGTGAGTGTGTGCGCATATTCCTCTTCCTCTTCCGATGTGCTCCCAGCTCCTCTCCTTCATATGGTATTAGAGTAGTTTCATTCCCAAAATCACTTTCGCACGCGCGCACTTTCAAGAGTGCAAACAGGGTTCCAACAACGGCATTGGCAAATTCAGCATTTCGAGAGCGTTTCTAGAAATTTTCCTAAAGTTTACCCCCCTTTTGGAGCCATTCATGCCATCAGAATACTCATTCGAGCTAGTGTTCAGGAGCTGCATTTTTCAACCCTTTTGGTAGTTTGTGATATAGAGCTTCTATAGCCATTCCAAGTACCATTTTTGCAGTCTCTTCCATCTACGAGAGCCCACGGTTCATTCGGGAGTGTGTAGCCTCTTTCAGAGTGCCTCAAACACACACATAGAGTGGGAGTTTGACGGCATTGTCTTCTTCGACTACAGGTACAGGTACATGTACATAGAGCACCTTGGTTAGCCTCCTCTGTGCTTCTTGGCCTCAATCTCGGCTTCGGCTACGGCATCGACACCGACTCACAGGCTACAAGTTTCAGTGCTTCCGATATTGTGGTTCCAGTGGGAGCAGTTTTTATATGCATACATGCATATGTTGGCACTTTTGACAGTGTTTAAGCTCTCTTGAGAGCAGTTTGACTCCCCGTAGGGGTATTTCTTTGCATGCACATGCTTTTGGTGCTTGTTTGAGCATCGTGACAGACTTGTACATCTTTGTGGATACTGCCATTGTACGCTTTTGTGGAGCCATCTTTTGGCTAGTACGGCAGTCCCGACCATTTTTGAGACTTGGTCCGGATGATAGCCATTTCTAAGACTTGGCTATACGTTTTGCTGCATAACCTACGTTGTTGAGGGTCGATAGCGAGAGGTTTTCATTGAGATGGGGTATTCTCAAAATGTGGAGATACCTTCGGTGATACAGGTAGTTGGAGCATCCCTTACGAGGTCTCGTCATAGGACATGTATAGAGTGGTATAGGTGCTTTTGACGCAGAGTTGGCGGTCTATGGTCAATTTGACAGTATATGCACCTCAGTTGGTCTCTATACATTGTACTTTTGAGAGACATTTCCCTCTTTTATGCTTTGTGAGTGACATACTTGGTCATTTTGTCTCGTATTTTGGTTGACATAGTCCCAAATACAAAGGAGACTTTTGGTAGTTTTGTCACCATGTCTACTAGCAAAGACCATGACATTTATGACATAAAGAAGTTTGATGGCACTAATTTTCAGCTTTGGAAGAATCAAATGCATGATGTGCTCGTCGAAAAGAAGCAAAAGTTGCCTATTGCCTATGCGACTAGAACTAAAGATATGCACATGACTCACTTTCAATGGGAGGAGCTTGATGAGCTATGTAGGTCTACGATTAGACTGCACCTTGGTGAGTCGGTGTACTTTTCAGTGTTCGAATGCGAGACTGTTCATGCTTTATGAAAGAAATTTATGCGACACTTATGAAAAGGATACGTCTAGCAGTAAGGTTTTCCTGATGCAAAAACTTATCAACGTTTGTATGAAGGAGTTAGCTAGTGTTGCCAGCCATATCAATGATTTTGATCCTCTTTTTGCCCAGATTTGTGCACAGCGCATGACCATTGATGATGAGATGAAAGCAATCTTTTTGCTTTTTTCATTGCCACCCTCTTGGGATATCTTTTTCACAGCTATTAGTAACTCTACTCCTAATGGTATGCTAAAATACGATGATGTTACTAGTGTACTTTTGTCAAAGGAGATGCATCGGATGACCATGACTAGCTTGCATTATGGCGAAGCTCATTATGTGCAAAGGGATGATAAGCAACATAAGGGCCATTCTTCGCAACGTGAGTCCAAGAAAGAGTGCAATAGAGATGCATCAAAGGGTAGATCAAAGTCTCGTGGTCGCCGCAATGTTCAATGCCATTATTGTGATAATTTTGGTCACATAAAGAAGGATTGTTATGCTTAGAAGCGTGACAAAGAGAAGGGCAAAGGGAAAGGCAAAGATCATGATGATAAAGAGGAGAAACCAAAGAGTTCTGTTAAGATTGAAGAATTGAACATATGACAATGATGGGCAAAACATTAATATGTTGACTGAAAATAATGATGTCTTTTATGATGCACATGAAACTCTATCTTTGCAAAGTTCTATGCCATATGAACTCCTTGTTAGTGGTGAAGTATCCCATACATGGATTCTTCATTCGGGTGCTTCGTTGCATGTCACACCTCATAGGCATTGGTTTACTACATACGAGGAAACCATTGGATCTGTTACACTTGGTGACAATTACTCTTGTGACATTGTTGGCGTAGGTGATATTGCCATGGTTATGGAAAATGGGGTGAAGTTTATCATCCATAATGTGTGTCATGCTCCAACCTTGACATGCAATCTGATTTTGGTTGGAAGTCTTGATGACTTGGGTTACAAAGTCACTTTTCATCCAGCAATCTTGGCGTGTTGCAAAGGGTCATCTTATTATAGCCCATGGTTTTAAAGTTGGTTCACTTTATCCTCTCTATGTATCTGATAAAAATAGTGTTCTTTTCGTAACCGAACTGCCAACCATTGCTTTGTGGCATAGCCGGTTAGGACATATGCCAAAGAAGGGAATGGAGACACTCTCTCATTTGGGCTACTTACTGTCTTTGTCATTTTTGTTGGAATTAGGGTTGCAGAGAAACCCACACAGCTTGGAGAAGACGAAGGAAGCTCAAGGCAGACAATACAGAGTGTGTTACTTGGTATGCAATGGAAAGATTGATAGCCCTAGAGTGATGGGCGTTTATACAATGCTCGGGGGGAAAAACCTCCTAAAGAGGGAAAAAATGCCCTGGCGGTCCTAGTGTGTTCACACACATCACTACCACATGTATATGGTAACAAATCCCCCCTGGAGTGATGCGGTGAACAAGAGCTAGCACATGAGTAAAGGGAAGTTCCATGCCTTGAGGACATGATCAATCCACAAAGGGGAGTAAGCCCAAAGCTTTGCCGAAAGCTTCAAGCTTCTCATGAGACAATGCCTTTGTGAAAAGATCTGCAAGGTTGTCCTGTGTTGGCACATAAGCCAAGCTGATCTCTCCTGCTGAGAGTCTCTCCCTAACATAGTGGTAATGCACCTCAATGTGCTTTGTGCGAGCATGAAAAACTGGGTTCCTTGCAACTGCCAATGCACTCTGACTATCAGCTTAGATAGTGTTGGTAGTGTCTTGTCCAACACCCAAATCAGCCATAAGGCGTCTGAGCCATTACACTCAACCGTAGCTGTGAAGACTGCTCTATACTCAGCCCCACAACTTGAAGTGGCCACAGTAGGTTGCTTCTTGCTCAACCCTGATATACATGAACTACCAAGCATGAAACAAAAACCACTTGTGGACACTCGCGTGTTAAAACAACCAGCTCAATCTAAGTCCGAAAAAGCATGTAAGTTTGGCAGCAATGATCCCCCCTTGGGATAAAACAAGCGAAGATGTAAAGTGCCACTAAGGTAGCGAAAAATCCTCTTGACAGCCTGCCAATGCTTAGACGCTGGGCTATGCATAAATCTGTAGACCTGTGACACTGCAAATTGAATATCTGGCCTCGTGTTGCATACATAAATGAGGCAGCCAATAGCAGTTTGGTAAAGAGTGACATCAGCAGGATCGCCAGCATCATGTAGACTCAACTTCAAACCTGTTTCCATGGGAGTGGCAATAGGTTTGCAATCCTCAAGTCCAAACTTACATAGCAATGTCTCTATGTAACTTTTTCTGACACAGGGCAATACCACCATCACACTGCTTAAACTGTATACCCAAATAATGATGCAACAGCCCCAAATCTTTCATCTTGAAAGTAGCATTCAAATCAGCCTTAAATTTAGCAATATGTCTCTCATTTGGTCCAGTGATCAACAAATCATCGACATAAAGAACCACCATGAGAAGTACATCACCCTCACACTTTACATACAATGTGCTTTCTGTTGGACTGTTATGAAAGCCTCGTTTCACCAAATGAGTGTCAGCTTTCTCATACCAAGCACGAGGACATTGCTTCAACCCATACAAAGCCTTCTTACATCTGCACACTTTGTCCTCTTGTCCTTTTATGACAAAACCGCGAGGCTGCGTTACATAAACTTCCTCAAATATGTCACCATTCAAGAAAGCAGTAAAAATGTCTGATTGATGTACATCCCAACCAAAATGAGCTGCCAATGCACATAGAAAACGCACAGTAGTCATACGACAAGTGGGAGCAAAAGTCTCTTCATAATCTATGCCTTTTTGTTGTGCATAACCCTTTGCAATAAGTCGAGCCTTATGGCGATCGATCTCACCATCCAGCTTGCGTTTCAACTTGTAAACCCACTTCCTACCAATGGCCTTTTTGCTAGGAGGCAAATCACATAAAGTCCATGTGTCATTTTCTATAAGTGCATCATATTCTGATTGCATGGCATGCATCCAATCTTCTGAATTCTGTGCTTCATCAAAAGACAAAGACTCCTCAACATCATGTAAGCTAGACGCACAGCCAAAGCATAACAATTTGATGCATAAGATGCATGGCGAGAGCCTGAACGAGTACGACTAGACAAAGGTGCATCCAATTTACTATCACGCAAAGTGTGCACCAGCCATTTTGACATACCTCTAGCCTGCTCATTTTCAGTCCTTTCCTCATCAAGTACATCATGTACATCTGCATCTGTAATAGGCTGATTTGTAACATTTTCAGAAACCCCCATAGGTTGTACATTTGCCTCATTGGAAATTACATTCGTATTTCCACCACTGAAAAGAGGCAACAAAGTGTCATAAATGTCTAGTGAGCTTACATTACTGTCTCTAGTACATGACAACAACCTTTTCTTTCAGCACTATAACCAACAAAAATACATTTGACAGCCTTATCATCCAATTTTCTCTGCCGTGTTTGTGGCACCAGAGCATATGTCAAACAGCCAAAAACACGCATGTGCTCAATAGAAGGCTTTCTATCATGCCATGCTTCATATGGAGTAATAGACTGCAAAGCTGTCGTAGGACACCTGTTAAGTACATAAGTGCCACACATGATGGCCTCAAGCCAAAAAGAATGCGGAAAAGCTTGACTTTTGACCATACATCGTGCCATTTTCGTCAGTGACCTGTTTTTCCTCTCAGCAACACCATTTTGCTGAGGTGTATAAGGCACTGTACATTGGTGTTTTATCCCACGAGTAGCCAGAAATGCATTAAATTCATGAGACATATACTCCCCACCTGGATCGGAATGGAGGGTGCCCATAGTACATTTTGATACATTTTCAGCCATAGCCAGAAATTGTTTAAAGCACATAAAAACTTCGGACTTCGCTTTAAGCGGAAATACCCATGCATGCCTGGAGTAATCATCAACGAAAGTCACGAAGTAAAGGTAATTGCCCAAGGACGGAGTTTGCATGGGACCACAAATATCACTATGCACAAGCTGCAACCTGCATGTGGCCCAAACTGAACCATCCTTTGGAAACCTAGAACGTTGCATCTTACCCTAAATACAGCCTTCACAAACATGTTTGACAGGTGCTTCAAGAGGCGGCAAAGAAGCAACCATATCAGATTTCTGCAAACGTAGCAAACTAGCAAAATTCAGATGACCAAAATGTGCATGCCAAAGTTTTTCATCTGAAATAGCCCTTGAATCTGCAATAGCATTTGCAAAATTTTGTCCACACTTGTCATATAAATTGAGCTTATACATCCCACGGCACAAAAGCCCAGATGCAACAATTTCATCACCAAAACTGAGATCATGAATAGTACATCTGTCATCCGCAAATTTGACTACAAGTCCAAGTCTAGCAAGTGAGGATATAGACAAGTGATTCTTTTTTATCCCAGGTACATAAAGTGCATCAACAAGTGTGAAGGAACTGCCATTTGCAGCAGTAAGCAAAATCTTTCCAACTCCCTGAACCGGATAAGAGGCATTGTTGGCACAAGTGACTGAATTCCCATGAGGGACAGACTCGAGAGAGGTAAGCAATTCACGATGTGAGGTAATGTGCTTTGTAGCACCACTGTCAAAGTACCACACATGTGAATCTGCAGCAACTAACAAGCATGCATCATGGGCAGCAGGATTGTAAGTGCACTCTACACTAAAAGCCCATTCTGCATCAACATCAGCAACACAGTCTCCTTTCACAGAAGACTCAACAATGGCTGCATTTGTAGTGGAACCAGCATTTGCAGTGGAACCACCCTCTTTCTTCTTAGCCTCTTTGGCCTTCAACTTAGGACACGCCTTGATCAAGTGATCATTAGCTTTACAATAATGGCAACGCATCTTCTTTTTTCCCTTATCACCGGAATTTCCAAACGAATTGCTGCCAGCAGAAGCATTAGGACAGAATTTTTGCCACTCGCAGCAGAACCATAAGAAGTGGCCGCATTGTTGTTACCACCCTTTCTTTGAGAAGCAATAAAAGCCTATTCAATTGCACGTTGTCTAGTTCTGTTTTTTCTGGAAAGTGACTCTTGCAACAGCAATATGCATAATGCATCAAACTTGACAACTTCAGGATTTCCTTGGGTCATCAGTCTCCAAGTACTAGCAAAAGTCTGGTAAGGCATCAAGAACAGTCTACACAAGGGAGCTATCTGAAATGACTTCACTGCAGAAATAAGTTGCTCACTGATATCCTTGGCACCAGCAAGGAAAGTGTCCATATCATCTTCCTCATGCATAATCTTCGACTCCAGCTCTTTACGCAGGAAAGCAATTTTAGCCTCATTGCGGCTTGCATAAAGACCTACTAGAATATCCCAAGCTTGTTTTGCAAATTTTGTTGAACGAATGTGAGGAACAATGGTGCACTTCACAGATAACGCAATCAATGCATGAGCGTGCGCATCCTTTACATCCCAACGAGCTTGTTCTGTCGTAGACAAAACAACTCTAATAGCAGCAATCCTTGCAGCAAGACCTGCAACATCCTCAACATCGCCTACATCCTCAGAACCAGGACGTACATCAATGCCCTGCACAATGTTCTAGACGTCCTTTGACACAAGAACATGTTGCATCATATAAGCCCACATAGGGTAGTTGTCCCCATCCAACCTGTCCTCAGCAGCAAACATCTTGAACACATCTGTGTTGTTGTCAGCCATGGTAAATGCTGCACCTGATGTGAAAACTGGAGGAACGGAGTGAGAACAACACGTGCTATATAGCACAAACCGTAGAAGACTATGAGGCACCTGTTATGCAAAAAACGGCACTGACAGAAATTGTGTAGAAAATGACGAAATAGCTTGTGCAATACCGCCTGTAGTGGAAACGGAGGCCGAAATGAGCCCGAATCAAAAATCTCATCAATCTGAGCTCTTCGAGATCTCCCAAAATTTTTGTCGACCTACGAGCGCTTGCCAAAGCTCACTGAAATCAGAGAAAGTGAGCAGGCGTGTGCTGGAGCAACTGGCGACTAAGCCCGGGAGGACGCAACCTGCTCTGATACCAATTGTTGGAATTAGGGTTGCAGAGAAATGCACACAGCTTGGAGAAGACGAAGGAAGCTGAAGGCACACAATAGAGAGTGTGTTACTTAGTATTCAATGGAAAGATTGATAGCCCTAGAGTGATGGGCGTATATACAATGCTCGGGGGAAAAAACCTCCTAAAGAGGGAAAAAATGCCCCGGCGGTCCTAGTGTGTTCACACACATCACTGCCACATATATATGGTACAATTTTCTGATTTTCCCTTTTGTGAGCACTGTCAATATGGAAAGCAAACATCGAACACATCGTACACCTTTTTTTGACAAAGAAAGAAAACCCTTAGAGCTTGTGCACAGTGATTTATGTGGGCCTATGCCTTCTAAATCCCATGGTGGTGCATCGTATGATGTTACATTCATTGACGATGCAACACGGCATGTTTGGGTCTACACCATGAAGTCTAAAGATGAGACCTTTTCTTGCTTCAATAAGTTCTTACCTAGTGTTGAAACTCAGTTTGAACATAAGTTAAAAGCTTTGCACTCAGACAATGGTGGGGAATATGTCTCTAGAGAGTTTACGGACTTTTGTTCAAGTACGGGAATTAAGCGTGAGTTTACAACTTCTTATACCCCTGCACAAAATGGTGTTGCGAGACGAATGAATAAGACCATCCAAGAGCGGATTATGTCTATGCTATCACAGGCTAATTTACCGCAAGCGTTTTGGGCTGAAGCATTATACACATCCATGTACTTGATCAATAGATCACCACATTCTTCATTACAGTTTCGTTTACCTTTGAAGTTATGGTTAGCACATAAATAATCTTATGAAAATCTCCGCACATTTGGTTGTGAAGCTTATGCACATGTACCCAAGGAGTTGTGTGCCAAGCTAGATCCTAAGTCCAAGAAATGCATCTTCATTGGCTATGGTAGATGGTCAATTTGGCTACCATTTATGGGATCCAAAAAGTTGATCAGTGATCTATAGCAGTGATGTTGTCTTTAATGAGACTAAGATGCATAGGCAGCCAGTGAAAGAGGTTGAATTCCGAAAAGTGACATTTTTTAATGTATTTCCTCCTGTCCAGACTGCTCCCGAGCCTCTTACTACACAGGTTAGTACGAGTTCTGATCAGCCGCGGAGATTTCAAAGAGTCTCACATCCGCCATAACGTTTTGTTCCAGGCATGGAATTTGTTTTGTTGACAGATAGTGGTGAGCCTTCTTGTTACAAAGAGGCTATGCTAGCCAATGATAAGGTTCAATGGGAACATGCTGTGAAGAGGGAGCTGTCCAGTATTGCAAAGAACAAAGCATGGGAACTTGTTCCGTTGCCAAAGGTAGGAAAGCATTGCCTTGTAAATGGGTTTACAAGAAGAAGATTGACAATTACAAAGCTCGTTTAGTGGCCAAAGGTTTCAAGCAAGAATATGGTGTCGATTTTTAGGAAATCTTTTCTCCAGTGGTCAAGATGACCACACTAAGAATCCTGCTTCCTTTGGTTGCCATTGAAGATATGGAGCTTGATCAAATGGATGCCATTACAACTTTCTTACATGATCTCGAGGAGGGGATTTATATGCAGCAACCTGAAGGGTTTGTGCTAAAGGGCAAGGAACATTTGGTAGGTAAGCTTCAGAAAAGTCTCTATGACTTGAAGCAATCATCCAGAAAATGCTATCAAAAGTTTGATACATTCCCTAGGCTATAAGCGCAGTAATGAGGATCCATGTCTTTACATGAAAATAAAACCCCATGGAAAGCTTATTATGCTTATCCTTTATGTAGATGACATGCTTCTTGCTGGTCATTCCAAGAAGGACATTATTGACTTAAAAACCAAGCTGAAACGTCAATTTGACATGAAAGATTTGGGTGAAGCCAATCACATTTTGGGCATGCACATTACTCATGACCGTAAGAAGAGATTGTTGTACCTTTCTCAAAAGGAGTATGTGCACAAGGTTCTTAATCGTTGCAACATGAAAAGGAAAAGGCTTTGAGTACTTCATTGCCTGCATATTTGAAACTTAGCAAGAACAACTATCCCGAATCTGCTGAGGAAAAAGCTACGATGGCTAAGGTTCCTTATGCTTCAACTTGTGGTAGTCTCATGTATGCCATTGTGGCTACAAGACCTGATATTGCACATGCAGTGGGAGTTGTCAACAGATTTATGTCTAACCCTGGTAAAAAGCATTGGGATGTTGTCAAGTCAATTCTTAGATACTTGAGTGGCACTGCAGATAGACAATTATGCTATGGTTATGGAGAGTCATCCATTCATGGATTTGTAGATAGTGATTATGCAGGCTGTGTTGACAGTCGTAAATCAACAACAGGTTGGATTTACACATTTGTTGGTTTTGTTATTTCTTGGAGATACGTTCTTCAAGACTGTACATCCATTTACCACAGAGGCAGAGTATGTTGCATTGAGTGAGGCATGCAAAGAAGCTATTTGGCTTTCTCGTCTAGTGAAAAGTCTTGGATTGGAGCAGTGTACACCAGTTCTTCATTGTGACAGTCAAAGTGCTATTGCCTTGGCTAACAATCCAGTGTTCCATTCCAGAAAAAGAAACACATTGATTTGTGTTATCACTTCAGTCGTGCATGTCTGGCAAACAAGAGCCTTGATTTTAGTGAAGATTCCTACGTCAGAGAACACAGCAGATGCACTCACTAAAAGTCTCTCCAGCCATTAGTTTCAGCATTGTCGTGAGTTGATGGGCATTGGGTGAAGAGTGGTTCTCTTCCATTCTTATAGTCTTCCACATTGGCCATCAAGTGGGAGAATGTTAGGTTTAATGGCCATGTGGCCGACTGCCCATCACTAACTGCTACTAACCCTAAGTGTACAGCTATACACTTGTGTGATCCACTAACACTAAGTACAATGTGTATTATGCCTTAGTGCATAAGATAGAGAAGAAAGAAAGGGGGCGCACAATGTGTGTTGGCTCTCCCCCCTCCAACCTGTGTGTGTGTGTGTATTCCTCTTCCTCTTCCATTGTGCTCCCAGCTCCTCTCCTTCACTTGGGTAAACATGGAAATCGATCATATACTCTATTTACAACAGACATATAGGTGCTTTAATAATAATTGTACACGCCATTTGCATAGATATTTGAAGCCATTTCCAACTTGTCTTATAGCTAGCCACTCACTGATCTTCTAAAAAACAACACCATGCCATGTGACCATAATAGTCATATCAATTCTCAATGCACCATCAATAAAACTAATATCAAATAAAAAGTATTCGAAATCCATTACATAATATTCTATGCTTTTCCAAGGTCACTACATCTAGCATACATGTTGACAAAATCATTGTCAAGCGCGTCCACAACCCCTATTTTGCAATCCTCTTATGCTAACAACTTGCATAGTGAAAAATATACATTTTAGATGCAAGCACACATCATTACATTTTTTCCTTCACATTCTTTGAGAACCAAAGACAGCCTAGCATGTACATAATGTGGTCAAATGCTCTCAATGTGAAGATGTAGTTGATTGCATTTGGAATGAGTGTTGTGGATCCACACATTTAGACAAAAAGGTCATCAAGCTCCTTTTGTACCTAGCATCTAGTGCTATTTTTCAATAGCACAGAGAGAGAGAGAGAGAGAGAGAGAGAGAGAAGAAGAAGAAGAAGAAGAAGAAAGTATTGTTGGGGTTGGAAGCTATGGAGTATGCAGCCTTTGGGGATCCATGGCGTGCCGATGCAGCTGGACGAGAAAGAAAGAGAGAGAGAGATTCGATACACAGAGAAGCAACAAAAGAACACACTATTTTTTATTATTTTCTCATTACATGTATATATAGAACTTGAAGCTTCCCATGCAAAATTGAACTGCAACTGCTCTTGTAACTGCATGGCTATAAAAGCCGTTTCCCATGGGTGTCAACAATCTGGGCTTGAAACCCAACAATCCCCCCCTCAAGCCCGAACTAGACAGACTACTCTCATGATACCTCGAGTTTTTGGTGTACTCGTCAACCGTGAGTTTTAGGTTCTCTCACAACCAAGGGTTTTGGTGTCCCCATAACCTGGTGCTACTGTTAGGCTACCAACAAATGGAGTTTTTGGTTCACTTCCAAACCTTGGGTTTAAGGTGTACCCAATTACCTCATGAAAGTGCAACAAAAATGGGCTGAGAAGAAATACTTACATGATTGTCGTGGCATTGTCTATAACCCGTACAAATTTTTGACATGACAATAACCAACAACTAATAAGCTGAAAGAAGGCTTTAATTGAAAAAGGTAATTTTGTTGAGAACAGACAAGCCATAAGTCTATGACACTAAACAAAGAAAAAAATCTCTTTTTGAACTATGCATGTATTGATTGACCATCTCGTTATCGCAAACGTTTGTTCTCGATGCTGTTTAACCATTAGATCACCTTTTGCGAGATCAACTTGGACCATCGAATCAATCTCTGTTGTTATCACCTCTTGGCAAACCTTTTTGAAGCCACTAAGCACAAGACAAATTGCCATCATATGGCTGTTGTAAAATTGGAAGTTGATTTGTGCCAAATTTTGACATGCTCTCATAGGCATAGATGACTCCATTAGGCAAGAAGACCTTTGATGCTTGATGTGAGTACCAAGGGTGTGAACAAGCCTTTGATTAGGTTACAGAATCAAAACAAATGAAGGCCAATAGTGTCAAAAAGAAGTAAAATGGTGAGTTTTCTGAACGAGCAGACAGCACCGATAACGCAAGAGAGCAGAGCCGTTTGTAGAGCATGAATTGAGCGCGCATACAGTGTCGAGAGTTGCTTCTCAAGCCAGGGCGACTGCATTGATGGAGATTTTGCTCAGGTCTGTGCAGGTCAATGACGCTCAGAGGCTTGCAAGCGGCCAATCCCGCGATGCTTGTTGAAAACAAGTTGGCACTCCAAAGCTCTTGGCCCGCATGGGGCTTTGATACCACGTGTTGGGGTTGGAAGCTATGGAGGATGCAGCCTTTGGGGAGCCATGGCGTGCCGGTGCAGCAGGACAAGAAAGAAAGAAAGAGAGAGAGAGAGAGAGAGAGAGATTCGATACACAGAGAAGCAACAAAAGAACACGCTATTTTTTGATTATTTTCTCACTACATGTATATATAGAACTTGAAGCTTCCCATGCAAAACTAAACTGCAACTGCTCTTGTAACTGCATGGCTATAAAAGCCGTTTCCCATGGGTGTCAACAATCTAGGCTTGAAACCCAACAAGTATGACACAACTATGACGAGAAGATGATCCCTTATATAATCTTTGACTATATCCAATTAAAACCATAAAATCAATTCAATCCAAAAAATCTTAAGTGCACAAATGTGTATCTACTTGTGTAGTGGTTATCTAAGAGAAAGCTAGCACACCATCTATCCCAACCAGGTAATAGAGGCAATTTCAACTCCCTCCATGAGTTTGTTGGAAAGGATTCCATTTACCCATCATGAGTAGGAATCAACACCAATTGATAATTTTATGCAGTAGCCTCTTTGTAGTGTGGATCACCCCTTTATTTTCTTTTTAACTTCGTCACATGATACCCCTAGAGAACTAGTCCATAGGCATGGACTCGTCTCATAGAGGAAAGCTATCATAAATATTAAATCATGAGTAATGGGTAACAACCCAAACAATACGTCACCTATATCCAATAGTATGACAACTTAATCAATAGCTCATTATCTTTGATGTATAGCATTACAAGCCAATCATATCATCCAATCCAAACTAATTCATAGCTTTGCATTACTTGCAACATAATAACCATTTCATATAATCCAAATATGTCAATATCTCATCCTCCAAACTTATAGCAAAACAACCAATAGATACCTCAACATTTGTACTTGTGCATCATAACAAACAAACCATATCAACCATTACAAACCAATCAAGAACTTGTCTCCAACAATCTTATAAGATAGCAATAGAATTATATCAACTTTTGTTTTTTTAAATGCTCGTTTGAGATTGATTTGAATAAACTCAAAATATTACATGTAAACTTTGGCATATCCTTTGCATAGGGACATCCAACATATACGAAATAGTTAGTTCAATGAGCACAAAACCCCTAGAGGGATTTGAGACCATACACGTACCGTACTCCATTTGACCCTACACGTACCCTTACTCCATCTTACAAAATTGCCATATTTTTGTCAAGGACTTGTCTTCTTCCTCTCGGCAAGTTGCTTCCTCCTACTTGCCAGAAGCCATTCGCAAGTTTCTAGCACCAGATATGCATTCAACCCTCTGTTATTTTTCTAGAATAATTTCTCATTCTAGAGGCCCATATGGCTTTCAGGACTATAGCTCCGACTCTACAAATTTCTGTCCTCAAATCTTCAGCATCCAAGCATCTGGAGCCCAGCACCAGGTCTGGTAAAAAAAAAGGGGTGCCAAGCTGGCAAAACACCCATTTGCAAACTGCTCCAATGAATCTCTTGATCATTGGGCATGCCCATATGAGATGGAATATGGTCTCAGTTTTCTCGTTGCATCGGATGCAGGTTCCATCACCAAGACCCCTCACTTTGGCCTTGTCCGGTCGTGGCAGAAAACCAAAAAGCACTTTCCAAAGAAAAACTTTTTGCTCATCTGCGAATTAAGAGTCATATGTTCTCTAGCACGTAACTCCATTTGTTTCTACTCCATGTTTTGGACCAAATTTTCTTGAGATGCCCAACCCATTGCTTCGAGAAATCCAACTTCTCATAAATGCCCTTTGTCTAGGGAGAAAGAAAAGACTTCCACTTGACTGTCGTAGAGCACAGTGGAAGGAAGACGTGGGAAAGAAGATGCAAGAGTCTACCAACAAGGACCTCTTCTTGTAGGGATAGGCAATCGCCCTCTTCTAATTGTTTGAGAGACTACTATCCTCCCTCCCTATGGTTCCACAGGGAGGCCAGGGTGCCAAAACCTTTGTTGTTGAGTCGTCTTGCAATCTCAATCCAATGGAAATCAAGAACAAGACCTTGTACAGTGGGGCCCCATGGAGACCAGTGTAGAGTAGTGTTTTTCTAGTATCCAATCTCTTCATCCCAGATGAGTGTGGAGGTGCCTTTGCAACATTTGCCTATGAATTTACCACTGAAGTCCCCTAGATCTAACTGCACTCCTTTGGGAGGCAAGAGTCTATTTTGCATATTAAAATTCAACGACTTGCCCCTTTACATCTCAGATTTGCACTCATCACCATTTCCCTAGCCATACACATCCAACTCTCATCAGATTCGGCCAAAGTCCGAAACACAAAGGGCCTCACTATGAATGGAAGGGTCAATGATGCCCAAACCTCCCTAATTCTTCGGCTTGGAATGGACTCCCACTTACCTCATTGCCACGGCCTACTTCTGGTTACTCTGTTTCTCCATAGGAACTCCTTAATGGGCTTGAGGAATGCCTTCCAGTTCCTCTGAGATAATTGGAGGAAAGGAGAGACAAAGGTAATGTATGGTATCAGAAAGGTGTTAATGAGTCTTGCTCGACAATGAAATGGAACCAAGATAAATTCCATCTTTTCATCTTGTGTTTCAGCCTGTCCTGAAACCAATCAAAAACTTGTTTGAAGGTCGTCCCCTCCCCCATAGGAACTCCCAGATGCCTGAAAATATTACAATCCATCCAATGTAGTCAAAATTGTCATCTTTAGAGAGAGAGATTAATCTCGATTTCTCAATTCTACATTGGGAACCAGATGCTATTGCAAAAACTTGCACTAGTTCCAAAGCCTTCCTAACATTGTTCGGTTCAGCTTTCAAAAATAGTAAAGAGTCATCTGCAAACATCTTAATGAGTAGCTGCCTGCTATTTTGGATTTTCAATCCTTGAATATGTCCCCTAGCTATTGCTTGCTCCAACAAATTTATTAGAGGATGGGTGCATGCAACAAACCAAAGAGGGGCCAAGGGGCAACCTTGACGAATGGATCTTTTATCAAATGAGCCAACCAATCTTGAAGAGAAGCTCAGGCAAGCTACCTTCACCAAGTGTGAGTAATGTCCAACAAATACGTGGTTCGAAACCCAAGTAGCTCAATGTTTCTTGCACAAAGGACCATGTTATTCTATCATAAGCCTTACCCAGGTCAAGTTGAATCAATATACGTTCTTGCTTAGAGAACCTGGCATATTCCATTCCAACCATGGCTACCAGTATGTTGACATAGATTGATCTTCCCCTAATAAATCCATGTTGATGGGGGGAAACAACTTCTGCCAAGATAGGAGACATTCTTTTAGTAATCATTTTTTTAAAGCATTTGTACACCACAGTCAACATGGTGATTGATCACCACTACTTTAGCTAAGAGCAAGCAACCTGCTTAGGGATGGGTTTGATTAGTCCCTTCTTTACACTCGGCTCTAGCTTGCCATAGATGAATTCCTTGTTAACACTAGGTTGGTAATGGGACACTTTTATGTCCTGGGACACTTTTATGTCCTGTCAAGTGACCATTTTCCTTGAATTATGTCAAGAGTTTCAAAATGGATTTTGGGGTGCTATCTATCTAGAAAGTTGTCTCATGAGCTGAAAAAAACTCGACATTTTTTTGGAATATCAATTCCATCTTTAACCTTGTCCTTGCACAACATTTCACAAACTAAACTCTGTGAAAAAACGGGTCCTGTTTTTGGCTTTTTTCAACTTTTTGCAACTATACCACTCTAGAATTCATGTTTGTGAGGTCTATAATGCTAGAGAACTATCTTTAGTAGTCCTCAACATGTCCCTATGCTTCTAGGGAGAAATAAATGTTAAAGTTGTAAGTTATGACCAAATTACAAAAATTGTCAAATCCTGTTTTTTAGCCAATTTTAGCTCTTCTATGATTTTTTTGGTGGCTTTCATGATATCCAAATGCAGTTTTGATTTTCTATGTCGCTTATTGTAACATAAAGCTAATATTCCTTGAGTTTTGGGGCACCTAATACCCTATTTTGCATAGTAGACAACGATGATTGATTTTTTCAATTATAGAAGAAAACGAAACATTCTAGTATATCAAGTATAGCTTTTTCAATATTGTTAGTTTCTTGTGACAACTACATGCATTTTGTAGGTAGTAACCATATCTAGTCATAAGGATCAAATTTGGCTAGATATTGAATAGTTTCTATGGGATTCTACAACTCATAATGTTGAACCCAGATTTTTCATGTTTGTTGTATTTAGCACTTCATCTTTGTCCCCAAGATTCTCCTTGGTAAGAGATGTAATATTCTTTTGACATGCTCCATGGCTCCTTATGAACCTAAAGAACAATAGGGAACTAAGAAAACATGCATATATTATTTGTATTGAGCGTGGCTATAGAAACTTTGATGATAGGTTTGCAGAATGGTAAAAATTCAAATTTTTTGTACCTATTTCTTTTGGCAAAACAAAAAATAGTGAGTGAGAAGCAATCATATGTTCTGGTCACCAACCCATTTAAGTTAACCAGGGAATTTATCTCAAGTCCTACAAAAATCCCTAATCTTATTTTTATGCAACAAAATGTAAGAAATGACTGTTTTGATGAAAATGTACTGGTCCATCAACTTTGGAGGCTTGGTGTGACCAAAAGATGAGAAATTTTACAAGTTTCTTATTTTTTACATGTGTAGTAGGCCTTGAACTATAACCTCATGAAAGGATTTTACAAAATGAGTGGATCTACTATGGTTTTGGAGGTTTTTTTCAAAACCCTGGAAGGAACTTTTATGTCCTGTTAGGTTACCAACCTAGTGTTAATCATTGCAAAAATGGACGTCCCCAAGTCCTCCCGAGGTTCTATACAAATTTCAGGGGTGATTGTTGGAATTAGGGTTGCAGAGAAACGCACACAGCTTGGAGAAGACGAAGGAAGCTCAAGGCACACAATAGAGAGAGTGTTACTTAGTGTGCAATGGAAAGATAGATAGACCTAGAGTGATGGGCGTATATACAATGCACGACGGAAAAAACCTCCTGAAGAGGGAAAAATGCCCCGGCGGTCCTAGTGTGTTCACACATCACTACCACATGTATATGGTAACAAATCCCCCCTAGAGTGATGCGGTGAATGAGAGTTGGCACATGAGGAAAGGGAAGTGCCATGCCCTGAGGACATGATCAGTCCACAAAGGGGAGCAAGCCCAAAGCTTTGCGGAAAGCTTCGAGCTTCTCACAAGACAATGCCTTTGTGAAAAGATCTACAAGGTTGTCCTGTGTTGGCACATAACCCAAGTTGATCTCTCCTGCTAAGAACCTCTACCTGACATAGTGGTAATGCACCTCAATGTGCTTTGTGCGAGCATGAAAAATTGGGTTCCTTGCAACTGTCAATGCGCTCTGACTGTCAATGTAGATAGTGTTGGTAGTGTCTTGTCCAACACCCAAATCAGCCATAAGACATCTGATCCATACACACTCGATCATAGCTGTGAAGACTGCCCTGTACTCAACCTCACAACTCGAAGTGGCGACAATAGGTTGCTTCTTGCTCAACCATGATATACAGGAACTACCAAGCATGAAACAAAAACCACTTGTGGACACTCACGTGTCAAAACAACCAGCCCAATCTAAGTCCGAAAAAGCATGTAAGTCTGGCGGCAATGACCCCCCATTGGGATAAAACAAGCCAAGATGTAAAGTGCCACTAAGGTAGCAAAAAATCCTCTTGACAGCCTACCAATGCTTAGACCCTGGGCTATGCATAAATCTGTTGACCTGCGAGACTGCAAATTGAGTATCCGGCCTCATGTTGCATACATTAATGAGGCATCCAACAACAGTTTGGTAAAGAGTGACATCAGCAGGATCACAAGCATAGACCTTTTTCCATGGGAGTGGCAATAGGTTTGCAATCCTCAAGTCCAAACTTACATAGTAATGTCACTATGTAACTTTCCTGACACAAGGCAATACCACCATCACACTGCTTAAACTGTATACCCAAGTAATGATGCAACAGCCCCAAATCTTTCATCTTGAAAGTAGCATTCAAATCAGCCTTAAATTCAACAATATGTCTCTCAGTTGGTCCAGTGATCAGCAAATCATCTACATAAGAACCACAATGAGAAGTACATCATCCTTGTGCTTTACATACAATGTGCTTTCTGTTGGACTGTCAGGAAAAGCCTTGTTCGACCAAATGAGTGTCAGCTTTCTCATACCAAGCACGAGGAGATTGCTTCGACCCATACAAAGCCTTCTTACATCTTCACACTTTGTCCTCTTGTCCTTTCTTGACAAAACCGCGAGGTTGTGTTACATAAACTTCCTCAAATATGTCACCATTCAAGAAAGCAGTAACAATGTCTGATTGATGTACATCCCAACCAAAATGAGCTACCAATGCACATAGAAAACGCAGAGTAGTCATATGACAAGTGGGAGCAAAAGTCTCTTCATAATCTATGCCTTTTTGCTGTGCATAACCCTTTGCAACAAGTCGAGCCTTATGGCGATCGATCTCACCATCCGGCTTGCGTTTCAACTTGTAAACCCACTTCGTACCAATGGCCTTTTTGCCACGAGGCAAATCACATAAAGTCCATGTGTCATTTTCTATAAGTGCATCATATTATGATTGCATGGCATACATCCAATTTTTTGAATTTTGTGCTTCATCAAAAGACAGAGGTTCCTCAACAACATGTAAGATAGACACAGCCAAAGCATAACAATCTGATGCATAAGATGCATGTCGAGAGCCTGAACGAGTACGACTAGACAAAGGTGCATCCAATTTACTGTCACGCAATGTATGAACCAACCATTTTGGCATATCTCTAGCCTGCTCATTTCCAGCCCTTTCCTCATCAAGTACATCATGTACATCTGCATCGATAATAGGCTGATCTATAACATTTTCTGGAAACCCCATAGGCTGTACATTTGCCTCATTGGAATTTACATTCAAACTTCCACCACTAAAAAGAGGCAACAATGTGTGAGCTTACATTACTGTCTCTACTACATGACAGCAAGGGTTGAACAGAATCTTCCACAAGCACTACATTCTGTGAAACCAAAATACGCTTTGTTTGCGGATGATACAACCTGAAACCTTTGCTTTCAACACTATAACCAACAAAATACATTTGACAGCCTTATCATCCATTTTTTTGCGATGCACTTGTGGCACTAAACCATAAGCCAAACAGCCAAAAACACGCATGTGCTCAATAGATGGTTTCTATCATGCCATGCTTCATATGGAGTCATAGACTGCAACGCTTTTGTAGGACACCTGTTGAGTACATAAGTGGCACACATGACAACCTCGAGCCAAAACGGATGTGGTAAAGCTTGACTCTTGACCATACATCTTGCCATTTCCATCAGTGACCTGCTTTTCCTCTCAGAAACACCATTTTGTTGAGGCGTAAACGGCACTGTACATTGGTGTTTTATCCCACGACTATCCAGAAATGCATTAAATTCATGAGACATATACTCACCCCCTCGATCGGAACGGGTGCCCATAGTACATTTTGATACATTTTCAGCCATAGCCAGAAATTGTTTGAAGCACATAAAAACTTCGAACTTCGCTTTAAGCGGAAATACAAATGCATGTCTAGAGTAATCATCAATGAAAGTCACGAAGTATAGGTAATTGCCCAAGGACGGAGTTTGCATGGGCCCACAAACATCACTATGCACAAGCTGCAACTTGCATGTGGCCCTAACTGAACCATCCTTTTGAAACTTAGAACGCTGCATTTTACCCAAAATACAGCCTTCACAAACATGTTTGACAGGTGCTTCAAGAGGCGGCAAAGAAGCAACCATATCAGATTTCTGCAAACGCAACATACTGGCAAAATTCAGATGATCAAAACGTGCATGCCAAAGTTTTGCATCTAAAATAGCCCTTGAATCTGCAACTGCACTTGCAAAATTTTGTCCACACTTGTCATACAAAGTGAGCTTATATAGCCCACGACACAAGAGCCCAGATGCAACAATTTCATCATCAAAACTGAGATCATGAACTGTACATCTGTCATCCGCAAATTTGAGTACAAGTCCAAGTCTAGAAAATGCAGATAAAGACAAAAGATTCTTTTAATCCCATGTACATAAAGTGCATCAACAAGTGTGAAGGAACTGCCATTTGCAGTAGTAAGCACAATTTTTCCAACTCCCTGAACCGGATAAGAGGCATTGTTGCTACAAGTGACTGAATTCCCATGAGGGATAGACTTGCATAAAGACCAGCCAAAATATCCCAAGCCTGTTTTGTAGATTTTGCTGAACGAATGTGCGGAACAATGGTGTGCTTTACAGACAATGCAATCAATGCATGAGCCTACGTATCCTCTATATCCCAACGAGATTGTTTTGTCGTAGGCAAAACAACTCTAATAGCAGCAAGACCTGCAACATCCTCAACATCGCCTGCATCCTCAGAACTAGGACGTACATCAATGCCCTGCACAATATTCTAGACTCCCTTTGACACAAGAACATGTTGCATCATGTAAGCCTACATAGGGTAATTGTCCCCATCCAACCTGTTCTCAGTAGCAAACATCTTGAACACATCTGTGTTGTTGTCAGCCATGGTAAATGCTATGAAAACAGCCCGAAAAGAGGAGAAACGAAGCGAGAACAACACGTGCTATATAGCACAAACCGTAGAAGACTGTAAGGCACATGTTACGGAGAAATGGCATTTACAGAAACTTTGCACAAAATGACAAAATTGCATGTGTAGCACTGCCTGTAGTGGAAACGGAGGCCGAAATGAGCCGAATCAGAAATTTGAGCAGACTGAGCTCTAGAAACTCACCCAAAATATTTGTTGACCTGCAAACGCTCGCCAAAGCTCACTGAAATCGGAGAAAGTGAGACGGCGTGTGTTGGAGCAGCTGGCGACTAAGCCCGGGGAGGATGCAACCTGCTCTGATACCAATTGTTGGAATTAGGGTTGGAGAGAAATGCACACAGCTTGGAGAAGACGAAGGAAGCTCAAGGCACATGATAGAGAGAGTGTTACTTAGTGTGCAATGGAAAGATAGATAGCCCTAGAGTGATGGGTGTATATACAATGCCCCTGACGGTCCTAGTGTGTTCACACACATCAGTACCACATGTATATGGTAACAGTGATCCCATCCTAGCTTGGGGATTTTTCCTTGCCCAACTTCTTTAGCGCGAACCAACATTCTTCTAGTGTAAACGCTCTCTCCAAGTAGCCTGCTCTACTTTTGTCCACCAATCTCGGCATTGCTTCAAATAGTTTAGACCTGGTGTCTAGCGTTTCTCTCCTCTTGTTCATTGGTCAGGAGGGTTTTGTTTTGTAACATTTAATGGCCTAGAAACTTATGTGTAGCGGAAATTAGCATGAACATAGTGGGCATTTCATTAGAATAGATTCCTAATGAGAATTACAAGAGTGCTTGGGTGGAGAGAGCAACGAAAAGCATAACACCTAGTTAGATAGCATCAACAATACTTTCAAAAGAGAGAGAAATTAAGCTATTGACAACAGTTGAGGACCGAATTTGCATGGAGCCGGTCCCCCCTCCAAAAGGCTTTGTATTATGGTTTCTCCGATCAAGAGAGACATTGTACAATACAATTCTTTGTGTTCCTTCAAGACTAGCTAGTGCAATGAAGATGAAAGCTTCATGCACTAAGCAAAACACTTAGTAAACACAACTTTAATTATCCCCGTTCTCAGACCCAAGACCTCACACACCTTCGAAGATGGTGAGAGCTAGCAGGGTATGAGAGTAGATTGAGAGGAAGAAGGAGTATCTTACGAGAAAGATGTACATCTCCTCACATAATCACTCATATTAGCATAGCTTTAGCTTAGTAATTAGCTTGGTAGAGGAGATGAGCATGCATTGAAGCTTGGCTCTTGGTTGGATTTGCATCCACATGCCAAGAGGTGTGTTGATGTAGGCTTCTATCTCACAAGCTTGGAGTAGGTGATGAGCTCTCCATTAAAGCTTGGGAAGAGATAGTCTTCTCTTTCTTCACTCATGAGATTGTGTGAGTGTGTGTGTGATAATGCCTTGCAAAAATCAGCCCCCTCTCTCTCTTGGGCGAGCCCTCTTGCTAATTGCTCTTGCAGGCTCCCCATTGGACCTCCCCAAGTCAAGTCAATGGCTATTAAGCAGCATAAGTGATAGCCTTCTGACATGTGTCCCCCTTTCCCCTTTTGTGAGAGCTTTAGGTAATTTAATAATTAAACTAAACTCTCATTGGACCCCTTTGCCTCCTGGCCAATAGGAATCAGGTAAGCCATTGGGCTCCTGAATGCTCATTGGACCCCTTGGGAGACTGTCCAATAGTCTTCTAGGAGACTTAATTCTCATTGGTTCTTTTATTAAGTGTTTTTAAATTAATTAAACTAGACTTACTCTAGCCTAATTCTCATTGGTCCACCTCCAAGGCCATCCAATAGGAATTGGGCACACCTTGTGGGCATCTGGGCTAGGGAGCTGACATGTGTCCCTAATTCCCTTTGTGTAAAGGGAGCCTCTGTGTGTGTGTGTGTGACTTTATCTCTCATCCCCTAGAAGAAGGGCTCGCCCCCTCCCATGTAGGGATATGCAAAGACTTTTTAGTTACACACAAAGCATCCAATTTCCCCTAGGGTTGACCTTTGGACACAACCTTTGAATTTTGGAACCTTAGCATTTTGGAAGTCTTAATGGGCTGAACCTTAGGGTCGTTTTAGCCCATTGTTGTACATGGCTCTTTTGCAGATGGCCCCCCCTTTGGATCCCTATTTTCCCTCCTTTGGATCCCTACTGTGGCCGGTCTGCTAGCTTAACCAATATTCTAGCTTTTTCTCCCCTGGCACTTCCCCACATTAAATGATTAGTTTAATATGAGAAAATCATTTAGGAGAATTAGATATTGATTATTATGACATGTTTAATCCTCAACCATTCCATGTGCTCTTGTTCCGAAGCATTGCCTTGCACTATCTTTTCACTGATCTCTTCGAAATGAGAGGTAAGGACTGACACCTCGTGAGCTTTGTTCTTTTTCAGAGTTGGCCCAACCCTCTTAATTGCAATTTGAATTTTTTTGCAGAATTTTTTCCAAGGGCCCACTCTCTCTTTGGCAATGTCTAGAGAGAGCTCCCTAGATGCCCAAGACACCAGCACCTTGGAATGAAGAACCTTGAATAAGTTTGGAATGGTGATTAGCAGTTTCTTACTTCCCTATGGTTGGTATTGTCTTTCTGTTGTAAAATCCAACACTCCAAGAAGGGGGAAGTGATCCGAAAACCTTTCTTGTAGTACAAGGATTTTCATATGAAGAGAATTATATCAACTCTTAATCCAAAATTTACAAATCATAAGTTAATAAATCACTATCATCTCATCAAAACACTATGGTGGTACGGTACCATAGTACAATACAATCATAAATTTGCACTCATCACAATATACTAGACAACTTAATTGCTTTCAGAACATTGCACCTCCTTCAAGAGGAACTAACTTTTAGGAGACAAGAGTGCAATCGATGGCCTTTTCTTTTTTGTTTTGTTGGAGGAGTAGTGGGATACACATATAATAGACTTACATACTAATTGCACTAGAGAAAACTGAGTCATGATAGTTATAACATGCTTGGAATGCCCATTTTAGCTAGTTTGCTCCCTAGCTGGACATTCTACACTATGTAACAATGACACACACATGGCCATCCACCATACTGCTGGCATCGTTAAAAAAATTTCCATTGAAATTTGACTCCAAGGTTCCTCCCCCCCAACATGGAGGTGTGTCCCTAACCCTAAACCACCAATCTCATGCTTCATCCTCACTATTATGTGTTGTGTTAGTTAGGTGGTGTTTGCCTCGTGAATTCTCTCGCCCACTTTAACGCCTTGTGTAAGGCCACATGCCTTCAAGGTGAAAGCAATGGTGATTGCATCTACAGAAACGCGTTCCCTCCGTACAGCTTCACTACAGTTGGGAGGGGATTTTTCTGCGCTTTGTGTGCACATCATGAGAATGAGGCCTCTGTCACACACGTTGTTATGCCGTGGCACGTGTATAATGTGAAAATAAAAATATCTACCTCGCTCTTAATGTTTTTGATGTGTGGGGCCAAATGCTACAATGTACATAGTGTGATATATGCGAAAACGGATGCCATGGTTGCAGGCGTGTGCATACCTTGTCAGGCAGGCGAGGCCCATGATGTGGCACTGTTGCATGTTTTACCACATTAAAGCATGTCTAATTTGCTTTAGGAATGTACAAATGTCAAGTGTTTCGAAGTGGCACGCTCATTTTACCTACAAAGTTCAATGCGGGCAATCTTGGCCAAAAATAGCAGGTTTCACGGGTGTAAAAGATGTTTCCAAAGTGCTTACCAAGTGGGAAAATGAGGTTCAACCTGAAATTTGAGCCCAATGGGATTCTTCCACAAATTTTAGGGATTTTTCCCAGCTCGTTTGGGTATTTTACGAACAAAAAGGGGCATTTTTGGGCAAAAAATGGCCATAAAGTGGTAAAAATAGCCTAAAAATAGATCAAAATGCCACATTAACACGGTGCCGTCATTGCTCAAGTTGGGAAGGAAGTTTTAGAGCCAAGAATGAGCTCATTTGGGCATATAAGCAAGGAGAGACAACCATTCCAATACATGGTGCTAGTGCAGTCCCGTGCTGCTTCCACTACATGTTCGAAGCTGTGAGGCCTCCAATTAGGGTTCCCCCTCTTCAAATAACTACTTGGGCTTCTCCAATGAAGTTCTGAAGCTTCCATGAAATGGTCACGACGAAGAATCGAAGCGCCAATTTAGGGTTTTTAACAGGCCGAAAGAGCACTGCATCTGTGAAATTAAGAGCGAGGCTACACCTAATCTTCACACACAGAGTTTTGAGTTAATCTTAGTTCTTTTTCAAAGTGGACCATTCATGGTTGGAGTTTTGTTCTTTTTGAGTGTGTTTTTAGCTTCAAATCATCTACGCCTTGCTTGATTTTGCTACGAATCCTCACAGTCAGGGGCCTGGTGCTTTCCTAGCCGCACTGCGCACTTCTTGACAACGTCCGCCCGAACGTGTGTAAGACTGAAGTGGCGGAAAATGATTGATTGAACAATGTGTCCACTGCTCAGTGAAAACACCCAGAGCAACCCCCTCGCCCATTTGTGCTTCATGGCGGACATATTCAAAAGCAGCAGCGCGAAGTACGCTGATTGGGTAGAGCCGGCGACGACCCGCAAAAATGCAGGAAATAAACCAGCTGGACTGCGCTCATTTGATGAATGTTTACATTAATAAATAAAATATCAATGTCCGTCCCCCTTGTGTGACAGGGTGGCCGCCCATATCGACCAGAGAGAGAGAGAGAGAGAATCTTCCTAATGCCACAATCGTATACTCTGAGATAAGCTTAAACCACCGTGCCGATCAAACATCGTTTGTCCCCCGCTTCCATGATGGCAACAGTAATGGCTTCTGGATTTGGGTGCGCGGGAGCAACTGGTAAGTCCCTCTCCACGAAACGCTCGCGCGCGCAGAGAGAGAGAGAGAGAGAGAGTCTTCGTCTTAACGTTTTGACCTCTTGGATGAGCAGAGCAGTTGTGCGTCTTTGCAGCAGTAAAGATCTACCAAAGAGAAGACAGGATTTTCGGGTTTTGCATGTTCATTCCTTAGAGTCGTTTCCAAGGCAGGGTAATTGTGCAAAGCAGGGTAAATGGGAAATTTCTCGCAGAGAATGGCTTGCACTTGCTATTTGCGTTTCAGAAAATGTTTGTGCCGGAAGTTTTATGAGGAGAGCAGATGCAGCTCAAGAAGAAATGACGACCAGCGAAGCAAGTGCAAAAAGTGATGCAGGTAAACAAACTGATGCAGACGGGTACCTTGTTTCTCCGTTGAGTGGGTTGCTTACATTATTTGATACCAATGAGAAGACAAAATCCGGCAAACTTCTTCCCAAAAGCTACCTCAAAAGTGCACGCAATGTCGTCAAGAGCTTGAAGGAGTCACTCAAAGAGGAATCTAGTAAAGAAGTTGATGTGAGAAAGTCAGCTGACCAAGCAAAGGAGGCTATTCGTGACTACCTGCAAAATTGGAGGGGCCAAAAGGCCGTTGAATCAGAGGTTCCATCTTACTTTTACCAAACACTCTTGTGACTGTTATAGTGTGATTCAATATGCCTTGAGCTCATATTGACAACACTTGAGCTCATACATTACGCTCCTCTTAAGGTGTTGTCCTTGTTGTTAGGAACTTGTGTCATAGACGAAGCTCAAAGGTGAGTTTTTAGGTCTGGTCCTTGTTGGATATATTCACAACAATTGAGCTCATACATTACGCTCCTCTTAAGGTGTTGTCCTGTCCTTAGAGTACATGAACATTACGCTCCTCTTAAGGTGTTGTCCTTGTTGTTAGGAACTTGTGTCATAGATGAAGCTCAAAGGTGAGTTTTAAGGTCCGGTCCTTGTTGGATATATTCACAACAATTAAGCTCATACATTACGCTCCTCTTAAGGTGTTGTCCTTAGAGTACATGAACATGGTCACCATGAAACACGTTTCGGCAGTTTTGGACATGCGAAACAATTTGAGCCTTGAAATGTTTCACTGATATAGTGAGACACATGCTGTTTAAGATCTGGTCCTTGTTGGATATATTCACAACGCTTGAGCTTATGCATTATGCTCATCTTAAGGTGTTGTCCTTAGAAACATGGTCACCATCAAACACGTTTTTGCGGTTTTGGACATGCAAAATGTTTTGAGCTGGGAAACATTTGCTGATCAAGTGATAAGACTCACTTGACCACAAGTGACTATACTTTTTTTTGGGCCCTCATTTTCTAAGTATATAAATAGGTGCAGCTGTGCCCATTACGCTATCTAGCTAAGCCTCATTTATCTCATCGCTCTTTTTTTGTGTGTGTGCTTATGTATTTGCACTGAAAATATCATCTTTAGAGGGTCTTGCTACATGAAATTCTAAGTTAGAAGCTACGCTTTTCATGAAGAGGGACAAAAAATATTGTTGGTTCCCTGCGACAGTGTATGGTTTTTTTCATACTTAGACATGATATCTGGTTTCTTGATAGTTGTTATGTCATTGCAGTAAGTGTGCCTTGCTTTCGTTTTAGGGAGGTGTTCTTAAGCTCTTGCCTGATGTATGCTCAAACCATCTACGTTTTATGCAGGATTCATACAAGGCTTTGGAGGGTGCAATTAAAATTCTAGGAAGCTTTTATACAAAGCAAGGTCCACGTGCTCTTCTTCCTTCGGATGTAAAGTCTGAGATATTAAAAAGTCTAGAGGTAGCTGATTCAGCACTTTGAAACCGAACATCTTTTCTAGTCTTATTTTGGTGTAAAAGTATGTGTAGAAAGGATCAACTTATCCATGATAGAGAAGGGACTCATGAAGGCTATATTAGTCATGTAGGCTGTTCTCCTTTGCGCGGGCATGCGCACACACACACTGCACTTTCTTTTCTTCCACTTGCGCTTTAGCATGGGATGGTCAAGCTCTTAAGAGTCACCGATTTTTTGGTCAACAAAAGGCCTTAGTAAAGCATGAAATTCTCGGGAGCAATTGTGGTGGACTGTTGGATAAAGCTTGTCAATTAGTGCCACATGGCATACCTTTTTTCTTCCTTATTCTTGTGAGAGGGGCATTAACTAAGCATTGTCTTTTGTGTATGTAGGCACTATGAGACAATTGTTTTTTGAGAGAGAAATTGAGAATTTGGTCACACACTCTCTTTCTCATGACATCTCATCTTCATCCAATTATGTAGGCCATTATGATTTTCACCTTGTACATTTCTTCTGTTATTCTATATACATGAATCGTGGGCTTCTGCAATATGGAAATGTAATGTGCAACGGAAGTGATCTATGGTGATAATAACTGAGGATGAGTGCTTAGTGCGTACTCAAGGTTCCTTTTACTTCATGGGAGAGATGTGCAATAGGAGAGAGAGAGAGAGAGAGAGAGAGAGAGAGAGAGAGAGAGAGAGAGAGAGAGAGAGAGAGAGAGAGAGAATGATATTGTGAGTGAAGGTTTTTTGTGAGTGATAAGGAGAGAAAGAAGACTTAACACTAGATGGGGTCCCAAACCCCTCTAAGGGCCCCCCTCTCTATCGCTAGAGAGGTATTTGATTTAGATTGCACAAATGTTGATGCAATGGTCCTAGATGTTCAAATGCTTATGGGCTCTTGCTACTAATGCTTGGATTTGAGAGGCTAAGGGCCGGAAATAGAAAAAGCTAATGCTGATACAATGGTCCTAGATGTTGAAATGTTGAAGGGGTTTTGCTCGACATTTGGATTTGAGAGTTTCAGGTGCAGCGGAAGTGTTTTAAGGGTTTAGCTTGGATCTAAAACACAAGGTTACTTTTCACTCGAAAGAACTGAACTGAGAGAGAGAGAGAGAGAGAGAGAGAGAGAGAGAGAGAGAGAGACGACACCGCATGTCGGGTCCCAACCACCCTTAAGGGTCCCCTTGCTCTGTTTCTAGAGCAAGTACTTGCTTTATTACTTGCACAAAATGTTGATACAATGATGCTAAATGATGATTATTGCATACTAAGCTTTGGAAAAAGCTTCTCCTTTCCCATTTTCTTTCTTGGCGTGCCTTCTCAAAACGTAAGAGCACCCAATCATTCTCCTTCAATTTCAAGTCGCGACGATGGCGATCCGCTGTCTTCTCCTGTCGTTCTTGAGACTTCTGCAAAGTCTCGCGAACCTTGGCAAAAGCCGTATCTAAGTCTTGCGTATATTCATCCGCTTCAAAGATCTTATCTTTCATGCTTAGGAAGGGTGGAACCTTCGCAGCACCTTCAACAATCTCAAATGGCGCCTTTCCCGTCGAAGAGTGTATCGTGTTATTGTAGGCAAATTCCACCAAAGGTAGGTACTTTTCCCATTGAGTCTTCTGATCTGGGATATAAGACTTCAATGAATCTAGAACCACTGAATTTGCAATCTCAGATTGCCCAACAGTCTGCGGGTGGAACGATGATGAGAACTGCAACCGCGTGCCAATGTTCTCCCAAATTGCCTTCCTAAACAAACTCGTAAATTTGGGGTCTCTGTCTGAGACAATCGTCTCAGGCGTGCCATGTAATCTGAAGATCTGGGCCACAAACAGTCTCGCTAAGTGATCTGGCTTGATTGTCTTCTTCACTGGAATGCAATGAGCCTGTTTGCTAAATCTGTCAATAACAATCCAGATACCATCGTGACCACTCTGTGTTCTTGGGAGATCAAAAATGAAATCCATTGCAATACTTTCTTAGGGGCGGGTGGGTATGGCTAAAGGCTGTAACAATCCCTGTGCTTTATGCCTGTTAAACTTGACCTTCTGGCATACTAAGCAACTGCGCACAAACTCTTCTACATCCTTTTTGAGTCTCGGCCAAAAGAAGTATCTCTCTACCCCTTTCACGGCGGTAGCAATGCCGCGGTGACCCGTAAAAGGTGGACACTGGCGTTCAGTCATAACCTTTTCCCTCAACGGCTGTGTAACGCACAACATGGTTTTTCTCATAAAGTATCCTTCCCGAATGGAGTATCTCGCTATTGTCTCCCATCTCGTATCTGTGTGAAAACGTCTGCAAAATCTGTATCTGTGGCATACTTGGTCGACCATATCCTTGAAGCTTCTATGATGTATCGCGGAAATAGCCAGAACCAACGACTTCCGAGACAAAGTATTTGCCACCACATTCTTCTGTCCTTGCAGATGGACAATCTGGAAGTGAAACTGTGACAAGATGTTCGCTCACCGCATTTGCTTTTCCTAAAGCTGTTTCTGTGACAAGAAGTAGCGCAAACTTTGATGGTCTGTAAAGAGAGTAAAATCCGCTCCGAGTAGGTAATGCCGCCACTGAGTAAGAGTATGGATAACTGTCAAAAGCTATTTCTCATAAATCTGTGCTGTCATCTCCGGCCTTGAGAACAATCGGCTCTCGTAAGCAATGACATGGCCTTCTTGCATTAAGACCGCACCCAGACTACGACCACAAGCATCACAATATACTTCAAATGACTTTTGCAAGTCCGACAAAGTCAAAACTGGTCCTGTAGTCAATTTCTCTTTGAATGTCTGAAAGGCAGTCACCTCTGTGGATCCCCACGAGAAAGGGACTCCTTTCTGTGTCAAGATATGCAAAGTGGAAGCAACCTCTGCAAACTTTCGAATGAACCGCCTGTAGTACGAACACAGTCTCAAGAAGCTTCTAACTTCATGGACATTCTTCAAATCGGGCCAATCACGGATAGTCTCTATCTTGGCCGGATCCATTTGCACTCCTCCCGCTGAGACAATGTGTCCCAAAAAGTGTATCTCTAGTAGGAAAAATTCACTTTTCTTTGCATTAATCACTAACTTGTGATCTCGTAATGCCTGAAAGACCTGAAGCAGATGATCTCTGTGTTCTGCCTCATTCTTGGAGAAAACAATGATGTCGTCAGAGAAAGTGCCAACAAATAGTCTGTACTCTCTGTCCACCATCTGGTTAAATGTCGCAAGAACATTGGTTAAGCCAAAAGGTATCACTAAAAACTCAAATAACCCAAAAGTTGTCCTGTAGATGTCTCCCGGCGCGATTCTGATCTGATGATATCCACTCTTCAGATCAATCCTGCTAAAACACGAGGATCCTTGTAATCTGTTGAGTATATCGTCGATCCCAGGAATTGGAAATCTGTTCTTGATGGTGATTTTGTTGAGAGCTCTATAATCGATGCACATTCTCCAAGATCCGTCTTTCTTCAAAACCAACAACAGTGGAGAGCAATACGGTGAAGTACTAGGCTGGACAAGATCCTTTTCCAAGAGGTCTTTCACTTGGTTCATAATCTCGTCATTCTGTGCTCGGCTCACACGATAAGGTGGCCGGTTCGGTGGTGTGCTTCCAGGTATCAGATCAATGGTATGATCTTCAGGACGAGCAGGTGGTAACTTGCCTGGTAGGCCCTCTGAGAAGCAATCGGCGTGAGAGTGGAGAAAATCTTGGCGTTTTATCAAGTTTAGACATATTTGTCCTATCCTTATCGCTCAATTCTTTCATAAAGATCGAGTAAACAAATAGATTGGATTTCATTAATTTAGAAATGGCCGAAGCCGATACAATAGAGACAAACTCGTCCTTCAGTTTATATCAAGTACAATGGTTTTGCCCTTCTCTGTAGTCAATGTCGCTTTCCTCGTCCGATAATTGACCACGGCGTTGTTCTCGTGGTACCAAGGAATCCGTAAGAGAACATCACAACCCTCCAAAGGCATTATGAAAAATTCCTCATGTCCCAAATACCCCCGACAATGCAACCGAAGTTTGCCAATGACAGGTGTAATGGCTACGTCCCTGTTGGGTGCCGCTAGAACTGCCTCCGCAAGTGGTTCCATCTGATTGGGAGTGATCTCGAGTTGCGCCGCCAATTCCGGTGAAATGAAGTCGGCCTTGGCTCCTCCATCAAAGAAGATCAGGGCCTCTTGATCTTTCACTTTGCCCCAAGCTTGGCAAAGTTCTGTACTCTCGTCCATGTGTTGGGATAGCCACACAATCTGGAACCAGTCCTGTTTCATCTTGCCTTTTCTTCCACGTTCCTCAGCTGCTCTCGAACTCTCAGGCCTGTCGTCGTCCTTATCATTCTGTTCTTTCTTTGCCTTTTTAGGGCACTTCGCGGAGATATGTCCATGTTCCCTGCATCCAAAGCACTTCCCCTCCTTGATGAAGCGAGCTCGCTCCTTAGGAGTAAGCTTGGGTCGTGCATCCTTCTTCTCTGGGTTGCTCTTTCTCTTTCTACTTTCATTCCCAGAAGTCTGTTCGGCTCGTTGTGTCATGGCCTCATCGGTGAGGTAGGTCAGACTGCCAGAGTGAATGGCAAAGCCCCGCTTCACATGACTCATCAACTCGTGAATAGAAGCTGACTTCTGTTCCAAGCAGTGATCTCGGATCTTTGTAGGTAAACCCAAGGTGAACTGTTCAATCTGTTCTCTGAACGAGATCTTCTTGAATGAAGAGGCGGGTAGAAAAGAGCTCTAGAATCTCTCACAGTAAGCATTTACTGTATCTCTCTTGGTCATCCGAAGATGGTTCCAAGCAGCTCCTATATCGCCTTCATACTCTTGCGTCAACCAAGAAGAAATAAAAAGCTTCTTAAATTTCAGCCATTTAACTGGCGCAGTCTTGTTTAAAAGAAGCGTGGACCACCAAGTGTGAGCATTCCCCTTAGAGTAAGAGGCAACTCTCCGAATCTTGGAGTGCTCTGAGTAGCGTCCTCCCGCGAAAGCGATGTCAAACTGCTGTATAAAAGACAGCCTTCGAAGCATCTTGGTATCTTGAAAAAGTGTCAAATTTGATCGACTGTCCACCTTCCTTAAACTCTCGGACTTTCTTGCTTTTATCTTCCAGAAAGTCATACTGGTTGGCTTTATAAAAATTCTTCTTGTTCGCATAAAATTTTCCGTCATCGGAGTTTGAACTGTAGATGAGTCCTTTGTAGAACTGTCAGTCATTGGGCGAGATTTAGACTTCTTTGTCTTTTTCTTACCCTTTTTGAAGCGTTGGTTCTTGCTTTGCTTTTTGCCTTTTCTGTCTTCTTCGCTCGAATTTGAAGAGCTAGAAGAACTGTCAGAAGAAGAAGAAGAAGAAGAAGAAGAAGAAGAACTGGGTACTAATTCAAAGTGAACACGCTTCTTCTGTTTCTTTGCTTTGTCAAATGTTGACTGACGACCCAAATAACCCGGGAACTCAGTGCCTTTCTTCTGCTTTTTGCCTTGCTTTTTGGCTTTCTTTTGCGCGTCAAAAAGCTGAGCAATTCGTGCATCAACCACCTCTTCTAATTCCTTCCCTGATTATTGTTTGTGATCGGAAGGTTTCTTGAGAGCGGGTTTCGAGGGTGGTGTTGTGGTTCTTGCCACTGTGCTTTCAATTCCCTGAAAAGAAGTCTCGCTCATATATTTATAGCCAATTTTGGATCCTTCACAAAACTGAGCATCATCCTTGTTGCACCGCCGATCAATTGACGACGCTTCATCTCTCTTTGCTCCGCCTGAGTTGGCCGAGGCGGGACATACTCTGCCGAAATCTTCGTTGTGATCCCTGCCCGCATCTCCATATGCAGAGGGAGTCGGCTGATCCTTGCGTTAAGCCATAGGTGCTGCGGAAAAAAAATAAATTTAGGGATCGGATTTGCCGTAGAAGAGAAATCGGCCGTGCTCTGATACCACTGTAATAGATTTGGACACTCCAAGTCAAGAATCAATCACGACAACACCAAATAACCTCTTCAAAACAATTCACAGATCACAATAGACTTGCACGGGCTTGGCGGAGTTCCGTGCCTAGAGATATTGGCCCCAAAGACTAGCGCCCCTTTCGGTATTTCTTTATGTATTAATCAGATCAAAGTACAAGAGAGCGGTTAGGGTTTCACTCTCAGACTCTGCGTCCAGATGCTCTGCAGAGTAAGCCCAAAACCGCGTATTTAAAGTTTTTACAAGGGATGCCAAAAGCAGAGTCCCAAAAGCTTCCAGTCCAAAAGCAGAATCTCTCTCTCACAAGCTCTCTTGAGCTCTTAACAAAAATAAAGCAAAATCTCTCTCTCTCTCTCTCTCTCTCTCTCTCTCTCTCTCTCTCTCGCGCGCACACACACACACACACACACACACACACACACACACACACACACACACACACACACACACAGAGTTCGTGTGGAGAAAAGCAATCAAATTGCATCGTTGAAAGGCTGAAAATCAGCGCAATATCCGGGTTGCTTTTTCCGTACGGTGCCACGTCAGCATACCAGCGCTTTATCCGGAAATTCTGTCCTGCTGCCTAGGATTAGGGTTAGGGTTTAGGATAGGTTTTAGGTTAGGGTTAGGGTTAGGTTTTCTGACAGATTTTAGGGTTTGCAGGTTTTAGGGTTAGGGTTTGCAAAATTAGGGTTTTCAGCAGCAATCTCGCATGCTCTTGGGTAGACATGTCATCACTTTGTGACACCCCCTTCTGTCTGCCAAACCTCCAATCTAAGAAAATGACGAAGCAATCCAAGATCTGTTATCTCAAACGCCTTTGCCAAGGTTGCCATAATATTGCGGATGTGCATAGCTGGCTACTTGTAATCACAAGATCGTCCTGAGAGAGAAAGATGCCCCCCTCTGTCTGCCAAACCTCCAATCTAAGAAAATGACGAAGCAAGCCAAGATCTGTCATCTCAAACGCCTTTGCCAAGGTTGCCCTAATACTGCAGATGTGCACAACATGGCTACCTGTAATCACAAGATTGTCGGCGTAGAGGATAACAAGTGTCACTAATCCTCCCTCACAGTAAATGTACAAGTCTAGATCAACAAAAGATCATCGAAGGAGTGTCGTAGGAGAATGAATCAATTTTCTGGTACCACGCTTGAGGGGATTGCTTTAGGCCATAGAGGGTCTTGAGCAACCTACAAACCATGTCTGTGAAGTCTAGATCCTCGAACCCTTGAGGTTGATCCAATAAACCTCCTCCTCTAGATCACCGTTGAGAAATGCTGAAACAACATCCATTTGAAAAAACCGGCCACCGAAAAAAGGCAACAAGGGAAAAAACAATCCGTTTGGTCGCCATCCGTGCAGTCGGCGCAAAGGTCTCCTTGTAGTCTACATTGGTTTTTTGGGAAAAGCCTTTGGCAATTAGTCTTGCCTTGTGCTTATCCAAAGAACCATCAGATTTGTAGTTGGTCTTGTAGACCCATTTGACACCAATTACTTTCCGCTTGGCAGGCCGGGGAACCAACACCCAAGTGTTGTTCATCTTGATGGAATCAAATTCTCTCTGCATAGCCAGCTTCCACTTTGGTTGTGAAAGTGCCTCCTCAACTGTAAGAGGATTTGTGTCCTTGATCATTGTAGACATCAAAGCACAGTTAACCTGCAGTAAAGGCTCATCCACCTCAGCAAGTCGAAGTCGTTGAGATCGTCGTGTAGTACCTACCGGCTTCACGCCAATCGACTGGAAAGTCTAAAGTTGTTGAATCTCACAAAGTCTCCAATAGCCACTTTGGTAACTCGTCGGTCGTGTTCCTCAAGGGAGGAGCTACTGGCATAACTGGCGCTAACTCGACATTATGATGAGAACCACTGTCATATGCATCATCTGGAATAGGTGCATGCTTCTTCGAAGCGTGAGGGACAAGGGTAGAAGTGTGTGATTGCGTGTGTGCGAGAGAGAGAGAGAGAGAGAGAGAGAGAGAGAGAGAGAGAGAGAGAGAGAGAGAGAGAGAGAGAGAGAGAGAGAGAGAGAGAGAGAGAGAAATGCTAGATGTGGAAGAGGAGGCGATCAGCCCCCCCACTGACCATAGACAGAGAACACCAATGAATGGCTGTGTACAGATAATATATGGGTACCCCCCCTGGCTCCATATATAGGTGCCCAAGGAGGGGGTCGAGCAATGTTAGAAAGTGCTCCACGACCCAGCATAAAAGGAATATAAGATGGGCGCCCGGACAAAGGAATGCGACTGGTCGGCCCAAAATGTGGGTAGCCGGAGAGTGCAGCCTATATGCATATGCAAGCATGGGTGGCCAGCCCGGAGGCACACTAGCCGTACATGTATGCCCTAGACCTCGGAAGTAGCAGAGTGGTGTAAATCTAACACCCCCTCTCAACACCGGATGCTGAACAAACCGTATGAAGCCGAAGATCTGAGGCAAATGATGAAGATGTTTGCTGCAATGTCCATGAAGGACAATACTTTGGCGAACTCCGCGAGTGTAGCAACAATCCGGGGTGTCCTGATTGCCAAGAATCTCCATGGTGTGATGTTGTCACAAGCAGTGTAGTAAACTGTTGTACTTCGCCGATACAGGGTGAAGATACTGCGTGAAGGTCCCAAACTGAGTGTAAAAACAACTCCTTGTCGTAAAAGAAGTGCCAATAAACTTGCAGTGTCCTGTTCAATAGGATTTGTGGTGTCTATAGTCAAACTGTCTTGAGAAAATGGAGAAACCCAGGAACCATCATGAGAATGAGCGGAAGCCTGTCAATGCATGAACTTATAACCCAAGGTAGCCAGGTGGCTAAGCTGTGTAAAACTCCAGGAAGGTCAGATGTAGCAATCTACGCCATAAATGTCCTCCGAAACAAGGAAAGCCAGACTAAACAGTCTGCAATGTAGAAGCTATCGTAAGTTGCAACAGTCACCGAGAGATCGCATGGACCACCACCGGATGGTGTCCTGTCAGTAGGTAGGGTAATCCAAGATGAGGGGAAAAGCCAAACTCGACAATCTGCGTTGTGAAGGGCCTCTGAGAAGAAGTGTGGTCAGACCAAGCTATCTGCATCGTAATCATCTTGTATGAAGAAGGGAAGCCAGAATGAGCAGTCTACACTGTGAATAACCTCTGAGAAGAGGAAATGCCATACCAATTTGTCTGTGCCGTCTTGCATGTGTCTCCTGCCTCCAAAATAGAATCCTGCCAACACCCACCACCAAACCGCAACTTGGTGTGGCTCTCAATGTGAATCTGGGAGTGGCCTACTGCCCAGGTCAGGAGATAAGTCTGTTGTGAGGTTACCGAGGGTGAGTGTAAGCAAATCTGAAGGTAGCAATCCAATGATCAGGAGTGTAGAAGAGCAACTACACTACCATCCAAGCCAAGCTCCGAGTGACTCCGGATGTAGTTGCGTAATGATGCCTAATCTCCCGCATCTCGTGGGTAAACCCTCCAAGAGAGTCCAAAGGATGAAGTCCCACTCCAGTCTGTAGATCCAAGCAATGAACCTGTTCAAGAAGAGATCCAAGATCCTTTCCCTAAGTCCATGTAGATGCTCCTGTGTAAGCAAGTGATCTGACGTGTCAAGGTCAAGTGGTAAGTGCCTATCCACCCAAAATGGTGGTGTCCTCTTTGGGAATGTCGGAATCCCATATGCCATGAGCATGGCCATATCTCGTGTGAACTCCTCTGATGAGTGCATAGGTGTGTCAAAGCAAACCACAAAGTCACCACCTCCTCTGGAGTGCGCAACCGCCGAATGATGGCTGGAATGAATGGATCTCCCAAGGTTCATATGCCCATAGATGATCAAGCCGATGTCGAAGATACTGTGTACTGTAGCAGTCACTGAGGACTGCACGAACCACCACCGGATGGTGTCCTGGCAGGAGGTAACTTCATCCTCTGTGAAAAACACAAACCATGTGTCTGCTGTCCACCTAAAAACGCAACTGCAGGTGTGAAAACGCTGCTGTCCAGCGATTTTCAGTGTGCTCGTACTCTCCCGGTGAGGTCCGGAATGGTGCAGACGGTGTAGGGAGGGTGGGGAATCAACGTCACAACCATAGTTACCAGGAACGGGAAACTGGAACAGGGAAGACGGAACGGCAATTGCCACAAAATGCCATTCCGTGTTACGTGTACTCACGTTTGAAACACGGAACGAGGATTTGGAACGGGAACGGGGAACGGAGACCTGAAAACGGCTATTCCCTGTTACTATGGTCACAACCCCTGGTGGGCTGAAAACAGAGAAAAACTATAACAAATTGTTGGCGTGTCGACCTATTGAAGAACGGAGCTACCGACCGAGGGGCCTAAACCCTAGAAGGAGCAGAAGCAGCAACAGGTTTTCGAAAATTGCGTAGTTGTTGATGGCGTGGTAGATTTTCGAAAATCATGTTGGTTGATGACGTGGCATGTTGTACGGATTTCCGTGTTTTGCGTTGATTGCTGATGTGGCAGTTATACGGAATTCCGGATTTTACGTTGGCAGCTTTTGAGCATTGCTTTTTGGACCAGATGCTTTTGAGTTTGAAGGCTTTTCACTGTAATTGCTTTTTAGGCAAGGGCCTTTAAATATGAGGTTAGTGCTCATTCTCTGGCATGCTTCTTGGAGGTGCAGAGTCTAGAGTACCGGCTTGTACTGTGTTGATGCAATATAAAGAAATACTGAAAGGGGCGCCAAGGCTTGGGGCCAATACTCTCTGGGGTGGAATTCCGCCACTCCGTGTCGTGTATCGTCTCTCTCTTTCAGTTCAGTTGTTATTGAAGTGCTAAAAGTCTATTCAGTCGGTTCTTTTCTATTGGCACGTGGTGCTTGTCTTGTGACAGTGGTATCAGCGCATACCGGTCCTACAAAAGAGCAGACAAAGCTATTGGAATTTGATGTGAGGTATCTTCGCCCTCTCACCCGGACGTATTAGCCACTCCCACCCTTACTTCATTGCGCGCTCCCGTCTTCACCACTCATGTCTTATAGGGCATAAGCCATTAAGATCACTTGCAAGAGAAGGATCCAAGATTTGTTTCGAGCTGCTGTTTTTCTCAGAGACAGTACCATGCAGATGTCGATAGCTACCAAGCAGCATACTCCAAGTACTTGGCAAGCTTTCAAGAAAAATTTTGCCCGAAGTTATATGGTTTCTGACATCTTCCTTTGGAGTGCAACTTCTGGCAGAGTGGGGTATCTTGAAATGCTTACCATGGAAACCCTAGCAGATTATAACTTGAAATTTCTCGACATCTCCTAGTAGATGTCTCTTCACGAGCAGATGACCTTGGAGGTTTGGTGCGATCGCTATCTTGGGACTACCATCGCCGCCAAAGAAACACTGTCTGTCCAAGAACTTATGGACCATGTTGTGCTCGGCTACGACCTAGGGAATGAACCTAACCCTAATTTTTGGTGCAGATTCCAAGATGGAAAGTTAGTCGACTTTTTGAGCTCGACTGATGTCGAGATTGCTTTTTAAGTTTGAAATCTGTTTCAGAACTTGTTTGGTGATCCTATTGGTGATTTTACTCCCGGGTGGAGTAGTGAGAAATGATGTGTTGAGAATGCTTGTTCATACTCATGGCCCGGACCCTTGTGGTTATTTGCGGGGGGGGTATTGAATGATTGAAAAGTGTTGTTTTTACTCCTTGTGGTTATTTACGGGGGGAGTATTGTTCTTGTTTTTACTCATGGCCCAGACCTGTATGGTTATTTACGGGGGGAGTATTAAGAAGTCTGAGCAGTGGTTACTCTCAACACCTCCAAACGACGCAGGCTGCGTTCTGGGGGGCGTTTGGTTGTAAAAGGCCTCTATATCTCATGGCCCGGACCTTTTTAGGTTATTTGTGGGAGGAGTGATGAGGGAGTCGTTGAACAGCTCATGGCCCGGACGTGGATGGTTATTTGCGGGGGGCGGCTTTATGTTTCTATGTCTTGTAACATGCATATGTGAGCATTTCTGTTGCATTGTGATGTGCAAATTATTGAATATTTCTAATTGGATGAGATTGCTTGGTTATGTAATTTTAGTGCATCAAGACACCCGTGGAAGATCAGTACGGTCCGGGTGTGATGGCTAATTTTACTACGCCGGAATATCAAGAGTTCCGATTTGGACGAAAGGAGAAGCTAACTCCTTAATCAAAAGAGCCGAAAGGAGAAGCTAACTCCTGAACAAAAAAAGAGCAAACTGAATGTCCCTCGGAATGACCACATAAATTTTTGAGCTAACTTGAGTTGTTTTGCAGATATGCTGTAATCGCAGACGAATACTCTCTTTCAAGAAGGGGAGATGTAACAAACTGCTGACGTGTTGACCTACTGAAGAACAGAGCTACCGGCCAAGGGGCCTAAACCCTAGAAGGAGCAAAAGCAGCAACAAATTTGCAAAAATTACGTAGCTTCTGATGACGTGGCAGATTTTCGAAAATCATGCTGACTGATGACGTGGCAAATTTTCGAAAATCATGCTGGCTGATGACGTGGCATGTTGTACGGATTTCCGCGTTTTTGCGCTAACTGTTGACGTGGCGGCTGTACGGAATTCCAGATTTTACGCTGGCAGCTTTTGAGCATTACTTTTTGGACCTGATGCTTTTGAGTTTGAAGGCTTTTCACTGTAATTGCTTTTTAGGCCAAGGGCCTTTCAATATGAGGTTAGGGCTCATTCTCTGGCATGCTTCCTGGAGAAGGTGCAGAGTCTGGAGTACCGGCTTGCACTGTGTTGATGCAATATAAAGAAATACTGAAAGGGGCGCCAAGGCTTGGGGCCAATACTCTTTGGGGTGGAATTCCGCTACTCCGTGTCGCGTGTCGTCTCTCTCTTTCAGTTCAATTGTTATTGAAGTGCTAAAAGTCTGTTCAGTATGTTCTTTTCTATTGCCACGTGGTGCCTGTTGTGACAAAAACAGCAAGTGTATATGGCTGAAAACAGTAGATCTGAAGAGGATTCTCGCCGGCAAGGCACCAGGTGCCGAGTCGGTGGGGCAAAGATCTGAGTGGGTTGATGCTGGCGCTGCCCCCCTCTACTGAAAACGCAAGGGACAGCAAAAAACGCAACTGATCTGGAGGGGTTTTCCGCGACAAAAATGTCCAGAAATGGCTGGCGTTGGCAGCCAACTGGTGATCGCCAATGGAGGAAGCAAAAACGCAAGTGGAATTGGGGATTCTTGCGGCAGAAACCCTGCAGGAATCTTCGCTTTGTCTGGCAGAATGTTGATCGTTGGCTGATGTAAAAAACGCTGGCTGAAATCATCTTGGGAAGAGGAACCTCATGTTGAAATGTGCCTCGGATCATCGAGAGCCTGAAGCTTTGATACCATGTGAGAGTGCGCGTGTGCGGAAGAGAGAGAGAGAGAGAGAGAGAGAGAGAGAGAGAGAGAGAGAGAGAGAGAGAGAGTAGGCACAAACACTAGATGTGGAAGAGGAGGCGATCAGCCCCCCCACTGACCATAGACAAAAAACGCCAATGAATGGTTGTGTACAGATGGTATGTGGGTAGCCCCCTTGGTTCCATATATAGGTGCCCAAGGAGGGGGTGGAGCAGTGCCAGAAAATGCTCCATGACCCAACATAAAAGGAATATAGGATGGGCGCCCGGACAAAGGAAGGTAGCCCGCCGGCCCAGATGTGGGCGGCCGGACACTGCAGCCTATATGAATATGCAAGCATGGGTGGCCAGCCCGGAGGCACACTAGCCGTACACGTATGCCCTAGACCCGTGAAGCAGCAGAGTGGTGTAAATCTAACAAGAAGAGGGCTCATCAAGAGGCAAATTATAATCTGGGTCTCCAAGGATCAGCAAATCGGGGGTCGTCGTGGAAGACTTGTGAGCGGAAGCCCCCTTTGAAGGTAAAATCTCGTCGAAAACAACATTCTGATTGAGTACATCGCTTTGCTTTGGATCAAAGAGTCGATATCCCTTGGAAAGAGAGAAGAAGATGTCACAAGACGGGCACGGCGTGCCAATAGAAAGAAACAGACTGAACAGACTTTTAGCACTTCAATAACAACTGAACTGAATGAGAGAGACGACACGCGACACGGAGTGGCGGAATTCCACCCCAGAGAGTATTGGCCCCAAACCTTGGCACCCCTTTCGATATTTCTTTATATTGCATCAACACAGTACAAGCCGGTACTCCAAACTCTACACCTTCTCCAGGAAGCATGCTAGAGAATGAGCCCTAACCTCATATTTAAAGGCCCTAGCCCTCAAAAGTAGTTTTACATGAAAAGCCTTCAAACTCAAAAGCTTCTGGTCCAAAAGAAATGCCAAAAAGTTGCGAGCATAAATCAAGGAAATCCGTACAGCCTGCCACGTCATCAGCCAGCGCAAAATGCGGAAATCCGTATAGCATGCCACGTCATCAATCAGCATGATTTTCGAAAATCTGCCACGTCATCAGTACCTACGCAATTTCTGATGTGTGCGTGTGTGTGGGTCTTGCTTTCTTTCCTTTATGTCACTTGGGGCCCCATGCGACGGGGTCCCCATAAGTTGGTAGGACTTCTTCTTCTGTTACTTTTTCTTCTTAGGGTTTAGGCCCCTCGATCGGCATCTGTAAGTTGGCTCCATTCTTTAGGCTTTGACACGTCAGCAGTTTGTTACAAAAGAGATCCAAGATCCTCTTTCTAAGTCCATGTAGATGCTTCTGTGTAAGCAAGTGATCTGATGTGTCGAGGTCAAGGGGTAAGTGTCAGGTGTAGCGGAATGAATGTTTGCGCTTTGCTCAAGATGAGTGCTCCGAACTGTGCTCAAGGTTCCTTTTGTTCTTATGGAAGGGAGAGCCTTCCGTTCTTAATGAGAGACTGCTATGACCACAAACAAAGTGAATGGACACTGTGCATGCAAGTGTATGAGACTGAGAGATAGAGAGAGAAGAGAGATACGACACCAGAGACTGTTGTGAAACCCTCCTCCGAAGGCCCCACTCTTGTCGGCGAGAGTGGTCTACTTATGATTGCACAATCTGGTACAAATGGTATGCATGAGACTGATGCAAGTCTAGGCTATGTCGACGATGACGACGGTGATGACGAGTCGACCTAAGGGCTGAAATCTGCAATCTTTAGTCTGCAAACAGACTCACAAAAGTGCTAGATCACTTCTAAATCTAGACTGACGGGACTGATTGAACCCTTGTCGTGCTGTAGCTTGTCCACGGACACATAGGGTTGGATGTGTCACGTGACATCCCCTCCTTTTCAAAGTGAGGTACTGGTACTGAACTGTATGGCGTCGAGGGAGATCGCCAATAGCATCCTGAATCCTGGAAGGGACTCTTCGCCGGCCCACTCGGATGTGTGGGTCGTGCGGTACTTGAACTTCATAAAGGTCTGCAACGCATGCTTCTTTGGGCCGCGCCGAAAGCGACACAAAGTCTTTTGTGGCTTCTTCGATGCTTCAACTTCGTTGAGAGTCATGCTTCTTTCTTCTTCAAGAATCTCCCTAACTGAAAATTCCTGAAACCATTTCCAACACAAAACCATGAACATACCTATTCCATGTAAAATGAGTGGAAAAAATCGTCTTCCTCAAAGACTGTGCATGCAATGTAAATAAACAAATAGACGGAGTGTCAAACCGTTCATCACACACATGCAAACAATGAGATCGAATCTCTCTCTTATGATCTAGAGCAATCAACTGTGGCAATTCACAACGGAAATGCCCATGCTTGGTGCTCTTTCTACGACTGTGTCGTGCCAAGGAAGAGAAATGGAATGTGACTTCCTTGAATGCATACTTTTCAGCTTTTCATCAATAATCCGCATACATCCGTGCTCATTCATGAGTGAAACGTGCTCAACGTACAATATGTCATGCCTAGGAAAAGGGATCACATAAAGATGCTGACTAAAATACAGGAAACGATCACGAATGAAACACTCGATCAATGCGTGTGTACTAATCATTCGAACACATAATACTTCCTGTGAGGGTTCTTTGGACCTAGGCTCGAGAGCCAAGATCGGTTCTTCCTGATTGATCAAATCGTCCTGTGGGGGTTCTTTGGACCTTGACTTGAGAGCCAAGATCGGTTCTTTGTGATTGATCGAATCTGCAATGAGGTTAGCTTTGCTAGAAAAAGCATCCACTAACACATCATCCTTGTGAACAATCACGGCATCTTCATGCAACTCATCATGCTTGTGAGAAATCACATCTTGATCATGCAAATCATCATGCTTGTCATTATCATCCAAATCATCATGCAGATCATTGTCATTCAAATCATCATGCAAATCATTGGCATTCAAATCATCATCATGCTTATCATTATCATTCAAATCATGTGTGTCATGCTTGGGAGAAGAAGAGACTGAGAGAGTCTCCTTTCCCCAAATCTCTTGCATCTGCGCCTGAACTTGAGAAAAGAGTCGCCAGAACTCTTTGCTGTGTCGGTCGCTCTGTTCTTGTCTTTTATTGTTCGTGTGATCATATTCTGCTTGTCTGTCTTTGTTCACGCGATCATATTCTGCTTGTCTTTTGTTGTTCTCATGATCAAATTTTGCTTGTCTTTCTTTGGCTTCAAAGCGTGCTTGCTCGTGCTCACGCGCTATGACTGCCATTCTTTCTTGGTGTTCGCGCTTCATTTCTGCTTTTCTTTCTGCTCTTCTTGCTTCGCGTTCTAACTTCCTGTCCATAAATTTCTGCTCCAACTCCTCCATAGGAGTTAGTGCAATCCTTGACGTAGATGGGGAAGGGGGAGGGTCGGAAAAACCTCCTGGTGGGGAAAATTCTTCTTCGCCTCTGTCATGCTCACCACCTCTAAGCGAAGTATCCATTCCGCTTCGAGTGATGACCATTCTGAAGTCGTGGGTTCTTGTGGTCTTGGGTTCTGAAGTTCACGAGGAACTTGGGTTCTTGAGGGTCTTGGGGTTCTTGAGGTTCTTGAGGTTTTCTTTCGCTTGCAAACCGCGTTTGAGAAGGATCTTCGCTTCACCCGAGTTCTACTCTTTTCCGCGAGCGCATCCCTTGGCAGCCTTGCGCTCACACCAAGGTTGTTTTTTCCCACCTCACGTCGATTGGCCGGCCGCTAAGTGCACAGTCCGCTCTCAATGAGTGTAAAGAGACACAAGGGGAGGCTGGACAAGCCCTTCTTTCTTGGGTTTCCTGTCACTCTTCAAAAACACGATTAGGAATCGACACGTCCAAGCGAACTTGGGTTTGTTCGACCTCAACAAGAAAAAGAAAAAAATTTGTGGTTCTTGTGGTTCTTTCCTTGAGTGATACAGAACACTACCAAAGCTCTGATACCAATGTTAGGTGCAGCGGAATGAATGTTTGCGCTTTGCTCAAGACGAGTTCTCCGAACTGTGCTCAAGGTTCCTTTTGTTCTTATGGAAGGGAGAGCCTTCCGTTCTTAATGAGAGAATGCTATGATCACAAACAAAGTGAATGGACACTGTGCGTGCAAGTGTATGAGACTGAGAGATAGAGAGAGAAGAGAGATACGACACCAGAGACTGTTGTAAAACCCTCCTCCGAAGGCCCGACTCTCGTCGGTGAGAGTGGTCTACTTATGATTGCACAATCTGGTACAAATGGTATGCATGAGACTGATGCAAGTCTAGGCTATGTCGACAATGATGACAGTGATGACGAAGTTGACCTAAGGGCTGAAATCTGCAATCTTTTATCTGCCGTCCAAAAACGCTATGGGCTGAAATCTGCTAATCTTTGATCTGCTGAATTCTGACTCTATGTCGATGACGACGCGCTGAAAACACAGATGCTGAAATCTGCGTTTTCCGGGCTGAAACTGTAAACCTTGCGGAAACTAACCGTGCGGCAAGGATCTGCTGCGGGAAGGTGCGAGGTTCGGGACTTTATTTGCGGGTGCTAACTGCTGAAAACTGAAAACGCTGATGTTCCGCCGCTGTAGATCTGCAAAACGCCGGGGCTGATCTGCAAACCAAAAACGCTAGGGCTGAAATTCTGCTGCTGTCGCTGGTTGCTCTGCAAAATGAAAAACGCTAGGCTGATCTGAGGTTATGCTGTCGCCGCAATCTGCAAAGCAAATCGTTGGCTGATCTGGTGATGAAAACGCTAGGTATTGGCTCTGCTCCAAAAACGCTAGGTCTCTTGGGGGAGGTTCTGCTGAGAAGGTGCCTGTTGAGCGTCTCCTGCTGCCTCTTCTGCCATTTAGTGCTAGTCTAGGTTTGCTTATATACAAACTTACTCAATTTGCCTACCTACTTTCCAACAAAAGTCACTTAAAAATAATAAGTGGAAAATGTCAAAAATAGGGAAAATAGGCTAAATGCACTGGAAAATTCCCATGAAGGATTGTGATGGATTCTGATGGGAATGCTTATGATCATGCTGTGTGCAACCAGAGGATATGCATCTACACTAAGTGACTGGACATGCACGGTTTGCGAACAGACTCACAAAAGTGCTAGATCACTTCTAAATCTAGACTGACTGAACCCTTGTCGTGCTGTAGCTTGTCCACGGACACATAGGGTTGGATGTGTCACGTGACAGTAAGTATCTGTCCACTCAAGATGGTGGTGTCTTCTATGGGAATGTTGGATTTCCATATGCCATGAGCATGGCCATATTTCGTGTCAACTCCTCTGATGAGTGCATAGGTGTGTCCAAAACAAACCACAAGTCACCACCCCCTCTGGAGTGCGCAACCGCCGATGATGGCTGGAATGAATGGATCTCCCAAGGATCGTATGTCCGTAGATGATCAAGCCGATGTCGAAGATACCGTGTACTACAGCAGTCACTGAGAGACTGCATGGACCACCATCGGATGGTGTCCTAGCAAGAGGTAGCAACGTCCTCTCCATGAAATAGGAACCAAGTGTCTGATGTCCACCCAAAAACGCAACTGCGAGGTGATGAAAACGCTGCTGTCCAGCGATTTTCAGCGTGCTCGTAGGCTCCCAGCAGGGTCCGGAGCGGTGCAGAGGGTCTACGGAGGGTAACAACCCCAGGTAGGCTGAAAACAGAGAAAAAAACAGCATGTGTATATGGCTGACATCTGAGGGAAATGAAGAGGATTTGTCACCGGCAAAGCACCAGAGGCTGAGCTGGGTAGGAGGGGGCAAGATCCAAGATGGGTGTGGCCAAGTGCTGCCCTTCTCTTGTTGAAAACGCTGGTGTATCTGCCTGAAAACGCAGATGGCAAAGAAGGGTATCTCTGGCGATGAAAAGACTTGAGGAGGCCAGCACCGGGTGCCAGGAGGTTGATCGCCATGTGGAGCTGCAAAAACGCTGGTGGAGAGGAAAATCTCCGCAATGAAAACGCAGCATGTCCCATCGCTTGCCTGGCTGATACAAAACGCTGGCTGATCTTCTTGGGAGGGAGAACCTGATGCAAAAGGTGATGCGCCGGGTCCGAGACCATGGAAAGTTGAGCTCTGATACCATGTGAGTGCGCGTGTGCAAGAGAGAGAGAGAGAGAGAGAGAGAGAGACTAGACAACACAAAACGCTTTGTGTGGAAGAGGGGGCGATCAACCCCCCATGACTACCAGAGCAAGAAGACCCATACAATTATCAAATGATAATGAAATGGGTACCCGCCTGGCTCCATATATATGAGTGCCCAAGGTGGGCGTCCAACTCAACTGGGCGGCCAAACTCGAGCAGCCGGACAAGGTACAACCTATGCTATGGGTGGTCAGCCCGGAGACACTAGCCGTACAAGGAAGTGCCCTAGACCTGTGTGAAGCAGCAGAGTGGTGTAAATCTAATAGAACCGCTCCTCTTGGTCCAATATCATTGGAACAATCTCGTCCCAAGAGATAGTATTCAACCAACCACTCGTAATCAAGGAAGAATAGAAGTTGGTGTATCGAGGAGGCAATTGGGCCAAGAGCTGGATGGCCATGTCCTCTAAACTGATAAGCTTTCCCATATGAAGTATCTGTTGTGGAAGCTCCCGCATCTTGTTGATGTGATCCTGCATGGAATAGTGCTTCGCATCCAAGGTCCTCAACTGCACCTTGATGGCTATCCGCTTCATTGGAGAAACTCGATTATAAAGGGAAGAAAGCCGGTCCCAAATCAAGTTCGCATCTTTCATCAATCGTATATGGCTAACAATTGATGGTGTACTGTTGAGGATAATGAAAAACTAGATCCGAGCATTGACACGCTCCCATAACTTCGCTTCCGCCGGGTCTTTTGGCTTTTGAAAGTTGCTCGAGACAAAACCTCCAAGCTCTCTTTGCATCATGACGAAACAACATCACTAACTCGCACAATCACCGATCCGATTCAAGAGCACACCATGGCTCTGATACCATGTCAAAGGTGCGGCGGAAAAGGGTGAATCCGGTGATGAACTTGTATGCAACCACGAGCAAACCACCTCTCCGTACCGCGTAGCCAATAAATCTCGTATCTATCGCGATGGATCTCCTCGCCCTCAACGCCTAGCGCGTACCGCCCACCGAACGGGCACGGGAACACACCGCACACAATGGAACACCGAAGAGGGTGTCCAAACGGTGCGGAGGGGAAGCGCTAGCAGAGTGAGATGAGATCGCATGAGAAAAACGCCAGATGGAGAGATCGAAGTGGAGAGAGAAAACGCTAGAGAGGAGTGGTCGACACACCAAACGCTAGCAAGCAGAAACGCTAGAGAGAGAGAGAGAGAGAGAGAGAGAGAGAGAGAGAGAGAGAGAGAGAGAGAGACGTTGGATCTCTGCACTAAATAACATGCCAAAAGTATAAGAAGGGGGGGGGTTTGCCTATATAGGCAAAGTTAAGTTTGCCCTACCTCAGCTAGAAAACCCCACGATCCCATAAATGGCCTAAAATGCTAGTAAATAGACCTAGGACACATATTTAGTAGCAAAACTGTAGAAGGCTCAAGGCTTTGACTTCGGGAAACCCTAGGAATGGGGGTCCCGTCTCATGCCAAGCTACCGGGTGAGCAACACAATGAAGTGCACCACCGTGAACAAGTACATCTACCTCAAGTACGATCGGGCACAGCTACAAAACAACCCCCACTTACTAATTTGTTCTTGGGAGTTATTGGAGCTACCATCGGACAGGAATCTGAATTCTAACAAGACCTTTCTTGGCATGTCCCATAAGTCTCTGAATGGAGTCAGACTTCTGTTGCAAACAATAGCATCGAATCTCTTTTGGCAAACCATAGCAAAAGAGCTCAATCTGGTGCTTCAAAATGATGCTCTGAAACGAGGACATTCACAAATGGGTATCCCAAAACCTCTGGCAATACTCATTCAATGTGTCTTTCTTATTCATTCACAGATGATGCCAAGCTATGATGACATGTTCATATTCTTCCATTTTCCAAGCAAAAGTTTTACCCTCTTCTCAGGTGCTTCTCTGAGCAACAACAGAGTAGATGACCATGTCTGTGCATTTCCTTTCGAGTAAGATGCCACCCTTTGTACCTTGGAGTGTTCTAAGAAACGACCTTCTGAGAAGGCAACGTCAAACTGCTATATGAATTCAAGGGATTGATGGGTGTCTTGGTAGCTTGAAAACGTTGATTTCTTCTTCCAAGTGTGCTTCAAGCTTTTCATCAATCGGTTTGTCTTCTTTTCAAGAGCTTTCTCAAACTCTCTCTGTATGTACTGCTTTTTTGCTTCATTACCATCTTGAGTGGAGAGTCGACAACCCCTCGCCATCTCAAATGAATCTAATCAAGCGGATAATTCTTTTGGTGATTCATATATTTCGGGTCTTCGGAGTACTTGATCAACCTTTTCATAGCTACAATTGACGCTTGTACTCCACTCTATTGAGATTCCACGCCAGAAATTTGCCAAAGTCTTCGTTAATTTCTTATGTTCCCACGCTTGGATTCAACGTTTCTTCATCTCGCTGCAAACCAAAGGTGGGAGGAGTATCGTCTCGATTAGATTCTTCGCAAGAATCCATGTGTGTTGCAGAAAAAATCGGATCTTCTGTAGGAGAAGAATCGTTCCGAGCTCTAATACCACTGTTACAGGCTTAGACATTCCAAGCAAGAAATTAATAGCAACACGAGCGAAAACTGCAAAGTTATTGAGCTTGAATAGAGAGAGAGAGAGAGAGAGAGAGAGAGAGAGAGAGAGAGAGTAGATGAGACACGGCAGAGTTTTGAGCCAAGACGCACTGGCCTCCCTTTCGGTATTTTTTTTATTATTGCTTCGCAAAAGAGTCCCAAGGGTCCAACTCTCTCCGAGACTCTACGTCCAAGTGCCCTCTGAAAAGGCACCTATAAACTTACAAGGGATGCCCAAAAGTAGAGCCCCAAAAGCATACGATCCAAAAGCAGTTACACTCAAAAGCCTTGTGCAAAAATTGTCAAAATCCAGCAATGCAAATAGAGGAAATTTGTACAGTCTGCCACATCATCTCGTCAACGCAATTGATGGAAATTAGCAAGAGTGCCTCGATCGAGGTTCTTTAAGTTGGTAGAAATTTTAACCCCCTAGGCACCATGACCGCCTCTTTGGGTTCAATCCTTATCCTCTCAATGAGTTCCTTCCAGTTGGGCATGCCACGTCACCAACTTGTGACAATATGAGGTGAAATGTGGATCCAAAGCATTTCGTCTCATTTCACTAGTGAGGTGATACGAATGACGAGTATGGTGAGATTGAGTGCATCGAGAGATGTGGATGTGATGACTAAATAAGTCGTAATGATCATGATCCATATTTGAGATCTCGGCCATATTTGAGTTATACAAGTTGAGCTTGAGAGTCAGTTTATGTAGCTTCTGAGACAGCCACATTTGGATGCAATGAGGTGCACATCATGTTATGTGAGTGCTACATTGGATTATGCACTCTTTTATGAGGCTGTCACATATGTGTATCTCTATGGTTATACAAATGTGGATTGGGATTGTAAAATATTGGATGTATGATTACCATCGAGTTCATGTCTCACTTGGGAGTGTTGTAATTACAAGGCGAAGCAAGGAGCAACCCATGGTTCGTTTGTTGAGTACAAAGGATGAATACAAAGGTGTTGCAATGGTTGCGTGGCTAGAGATGTTTCTTGGAGAGTTACGTATACATGTTTAAGACATGTTATCATCTACTATGACAACCTTAGTAGCATACATTTGGTGCGGAATTTAGTGTTCCATGTGAGAATGAAGCACATTGAGGTGCACTATGACTTCATCAAAGATAGGGTCTTGGTTGGCGACATCCTTAGGTACACGAGTACAAATAAGCAGGTTGCAGACATCTTCAGAAAGGTCCTAGGAGCATAGAACTTGAGGTGATTTGGAGCTATGCTTGGAGTACAAGAGATGACATTGAGCGTGAGACTAATTATGCACAACAAATGGTGCGCTTGGAAGACTTCTCTCCTACATTTATATATGGCACAAGGATCATGGCTATTGGTACTACAATTGGACTTCTCTGACATGGTTTACCTATCGAGAGTGATGGTTGCTTATCTTGCCAACTCACTAGCTAGCGGTATCACATTGACCGTTGCATCTATTTCTTTTTACGTTGTATTTTCCATTTATGTTTTGTAGAACCTATCACTATTTTGGAGTAGTGAAGCCAGCATTAGTCAAACTAAATAACTTGATAAAGCCAACCTCAAAACCAGTGAGCCTTACCGATCAACCATGCTGAAAAATACCATAGGCAAACCATATCCCAACCAATGCCAGAGTAGGTCGAAAAATCGAGAACCATTGTGTATGCAAATTAGTTAGGATCATGTATGTAATGAGACGTAGGGATCGGATGTCTGAATCCATCCATGAGAAATTGAGTGCTAAGATATTTCTAGAAGCATCTAAGTGAGGCAACATCAATAAACCAGCCTATACCAAGTCAATCATTTGAGGCACATTAGCAACCTCTGTGTGTGTGTGTGTGTGAGAGAGAGAGAGAGATAGATTAAATTGTCGACCACGGAGGCGAGATATGACCTATGGGACCAAAGCAAAACATTACAAAAGGTTCCTTCCAAGTGAGGGGGTTGTTATGTACATCTCAGTTAAGGACTGAGGATCCAGCTAGGGATGAAAAACAGAAATTAAGATGAACAAAACCTAAGGAGAGGTAGGTGAGAGCAGAGCCTGTTTGGGACTTCGAAACTCTTGTATAATGGTTTTACCTCCTCGATAAACTACCCATTTTCCTGTTGTACGTGATTCTCGCATCTTTTGGGGTTCTGCTTTCTTCCGTTTGAGTTGGGTGGGTGTAAGATCTTTTGCAAACCAAACCAAATTTTAGTGTCCTTGAGAAGCCTCGATTGCTCGAAGAGAGAGAGAGAGAGAGAGAGAGAGAGAGGGAGAGAGAGGGCTTTGACTTCAAATAAGCACAACATTGAGTGAAGACTTCTATAAAAGCTTTTGAAGTACAACATCACAGGTCACACTAGTTTTTGCCAAAAAGCCTTTGAAGTATACTAAAGTAGCAATCTTAGTTCAACAAGATCAAGACACATTTGGATGTCTACGCACTCCTCTCATATCTATGATTTGAACCTAAAATGAATTTTGCAGTGAGGAATCAACCCAAGTTCTTGCTTCAACAACATGAACCTTAATTTGCCCTATATCAAGAAACTCGATATAATTTGTGTCTTTCAACATAACATGGACTTCATCTGCCGAGAGTCTAAAGTACGTAACTACTCAAGGTGAGCTCTCTTCACAAACATCAACCTATTATAAGCTCTAATCTAAGTAGTTCAAGATATGTCGAGAGCATTGGTCATACTCTAAATATGTTAAAATGTATTCACATCATCCTTTGGGGAGAGTTTTTGGCTGAAAATGGGTCCAAATGATATGTATATGAGATTCTTTGGATATAACTTTCTTTGATAATATTATGATCATGCTTTAATATCTTGGCTATGAGAGGCAAAAAGTATCACTAGCATATATTTCTAAAGCCTTGTCAAAAGTTGGATGGAAAAAGTAGTTTAGCACACTTTGCTCAGCAAAAATAATCACGTTTTAATTGTTTGCACTTATGCATGTCTCCAAAAGCTAGGCAAGTATGAGGTGGCTCCTATGTTGTTGGGATTCATGACACAAAGGCTTCATCTACTACTCTTAAAAGGGGGCACAAAACTCTCCATAAGCAAGTCCATTTTAAAGAAAAGTGTGATGACCCATTCTAACAAGCACCACCATGCACAAGAAGTTTTGGACAAATTCTCACAATATTTCCCACATTGTGACTTACCTCAACATCATGAGCTTCTATTCGGGAGGCGCCGCATACCTAGCTAGGTACGATTGGGGGCAGGGGACCGCTGGCCCGGTGGGGGGGCCGGCGGTCCCCTGCCCCCAATCGTACCTAGCTAGGTATGCGGCGCCTCTCGAGCAGAAGCTCATGATGTTATGCATTGTATGAAAAACACTGAGAAAGACTCCGTTTTCCTACATGAGAGAATTTCTAAATCTTCTTGTGATGGTAAGCAGCGGAACCCCTAGTAGGAGTATGCAATCGGTCTCCATGAGGATGATACCATTTGCTACCATGGGGGCACTCCCACTAGAGATGCTAACATTAGGAAATCCTCAATAGGCATATGTAATTGATCCCAATGAGCCTTATATTTTAGAAAAGGGAGATAGTAGCCTTGATTGCCAGACTACATAAATGTAGTTTGACATAGTTAAGGAGAAGAAAGATTAATTTGCTATTTGTTGGCATGCAAGAACACGCTAGTTGTACCTTTTTTGTGGGCTTTGGCAAAAGAAGATGAGGAAAGCCATGTTGGATGAATATTTCCATGTAACTCCTTCCCAAAATTTAAAGTGAAACTCGAATCGAGAATACAACTTTTTGGATTTCATTTTGAAGGCTCTTGGTTTCTTTTCTATGTTTGAGAAGAGCAAAAGATGTTGATGGTCAAACCATGTGTTTGTTTATGATGTAGACTATATTTCATGTGATGGTCTAGAGGGAAGGGGTAGCACATTGTGGAATAGTGAGGACACGATGCCCCTCCGGAAAGGGAGGGCGGGGAGGTAGTAGCTTATGGAGGGCAACAAGGTCTTTTGCACCAATCCACAAGTAGACTTCCTAATTACTTGGCTTTGGCTACTAGCAATGGCTCCTAATTTATTTATGCTCTCCCAAAAAAATGTGACATCCCCTTTCAAGGGGAACTACATTTATGTGCACTATATGACGCACAATACATACTCCACGAAGGTCTATTAAGAAGCATTCTATAAAGATCCCTCAAACTCAATTTTGCAAAGTTTGCCTTGATCTAAAAATCAAGAGAGTTATTGGGCATTTCATTCCATGTGCAATATGATAACCACGCACCGGTGCTGGATTTAATTGTCATCAAAGGATTAATGATGCGGTGCTACATTTCCTTTGGTACCATGATGTTGAACTAGTATGTACCAGTATGTTACAAAGAAACTAGTATTTCCACTTTGTGTGAACACCGCTTCAGGCAAACCTGTAGGGTTGCGTTTGCCTTCATGCAGGGTGCTACAATCTTTAAAAAAGAAAAGAAGATGCAAATCAAGGTAGATGGCCTTGAGGAAGCGATTATAGTCGCGCGAGGGGGGGGGGGGAGAGAGAGAGAGAGAGCGAGCGCAAGTGCTTCCTGTCTAGGGCATCATCTCTTGGAGTCCATGGCGAATGCGCAGATAAGCAAGTGGTAGCATGCAGAGCCGACGAGCAAGTAAGCCGGGCGCTGAAGTGGTTACAGGAGTAGCAATAGATTATTTGTTGGATTGGTGGGGTTCAAAACCAAAAAACCCTTTTGTAAGGGTAGTGAAGCATTCAGGGAATCTCAGAGACCATCTCAACAGTAATGAATAAAACAAAAGTAGAGCCAATTGAACTAGGAGATTGTTGGGGGTTGACATCATTTTGGAAGTTCCTCACACAATGATAGAAACTACCCTACCCTAAAGCCAACAATCGAACAGCTTGCTCAAGTGGATGGAGTGTAAGATATGTTGTCGTGAAAGTAATGTGCATGCCATATCTTTTTTCTTTCACCATTTTTGCTCTTGTATCAACTTACTCGGATTTGTATTCGCTCGGTGACTAGAAACCCCCCACAGCCTTTAGCGAATCAATCCATAAGAAATTCAATTTGTTTCACTTCAAAAACAAAATTCAAGTAATTTCAACTCTTTTTTTAGGTGCACACACCAACCTTTCAAAAGGCCAGCTATGATAGCATGATTCCAAGCATGGGTATTAAAAGAGCGACCGGAACTATAAAATACATACATATTTTAAAATTCTCAAGCCACCAACAGATCCACATCGAGATTGAATTCATTAAATCAAGGTACTGTCTTCAAAGAAATCAATTGTTGACACTTTTCTTACATTACATTTTAACTAAATTTTCTTAGGGTGTGCACTTAGCAAGCACACGTAGCAAATGATCATGACAAAGAAGAGCATACAACTCATATTACTACTTGATTGTGCGGACCTTTCATAATAGAAACATGGATTATCAACCAAGCATTATTTTACAGGCATTATTGACTGCTTCAATAAGATCGATGGAGGGCAAAACACAAATGACAATCCAAACAATTTTCCAAGACCAAAATCCGTGATTTTTTTAACAACTTTCACATTGCCCACTTTTGCAAGATTATACAATTTCTTGGCTTTGTTCCTGTAAGCTTGTACATGTTACATGTTATAATAATGTCATAATGTATGGAGAAAGCAAACAAGAAGCCATTAACTCAGACCACCTTGCTTCCGTGTTACCTTCAAAGCGAATTGTCTCTCAATACCATCACCACCCAACTTCTTGTTGTGTACGCCTCCACCATGCATACTGTATCCATGGGTACACTAGAACCAATGCTTTACAGAGCAGACATAAGGGATAAAATGTATATGAGCCATCCAACCTAGGCAGCATAACATTCATTTTAAAAACTTGTAGAAAAAGGGAGGGTCATACTGAAAAATAGATGAACTTTAGGATAAACATATATACATCGTCATGCTTCACAACTTTCTTTCATTAGTGCCATTTCATCAAAACGATCAGGAACCTCATGGTATCTCAAAATTATCTTTAGTATTTAAAGCAAACCCGATCATAGCAACTAATACATGCATATTTTACTTGGAGTATGGAACTTCCCATATTAAAATGTATAGTACGTCGCATCACGTTTTTCATTCTATTGTTTTTTGGCTCAAAATGTATTCTATTCTTATGTCTTTTGCTAGTTGATCAAGTGTGTTTTAGAGCTTCATGGTGCTTGTTTATGTATGTTATGGTTAAACATTGAAGTGTCATGGAGGAGTAGCATGATCCCGTTTCATTTGTCCTTCTAGAAGTATCATATTAAAAAAAGTTGACCCATTTTATTTTTGATTCTCCAAAATACGTTTAGTACACGTATTGTACGCCGCATATTAAACGTCCTCTCCCTTACCTTGGCTGCTATGAACCCAACTCCCTCATCTTAGAGAAACAACAAACAACCTCTTTCATGAAACAATAGAGCATTTAGGTCTCCACAATTTGGGAAAAATAAAAATCCTTTCAGAACATCTCAAATGCATAAGTGAAGGGTAACGGTCTCGTGACATAGAAAGTTGAGAGCCTTCTTACTCTCCATATAAATAGTAAGAAACAATAGAGCGATTAGGTCTTCACAATTTCAGAAAAATAAAAAACCTGCTGCAACATCAGTCAAGGGTGATAGTGATATGAAAAGCCTCATGAAATTGGAAACCATGCAGACAAATGTGCCATACATCCTCAACCCTGAAATGCTTTGCTCAATGATCTCCCATTCCCAAGCACACAAAAAAAAGAGAGAAGATAACAAACCTTTTCATAATCATGGTCCATCATCCCCATTGCCTATTATATTGCATATTTCAGAACATTCCACAAGGCTGCAAGCACATGGACATATGTAATACTGCACAGAAGAGCTTGGAAACCTACAAATTTAACATCCCAATAGAAACTCACCAATAGTTTCTGCTTCTGAACCCTTCCTTGAATACCACGAGAGGTCTGAAACCAACATCAAGAGCCCCCACCAAAAGTTACTTTAAAAGAGAGAAAATGTGATATTGCAAATGCCTGAGCAAGACGCATGAAAATCTCTTATACAATATTTTGAGACTATTTTCAACAAAAATCGGTAAAATCTGGCTGAATGTGGTCACAAAATTGAATAAATAAACACGGCAGCCTGTACTACCCCGTTCACGAGCATTTCTTCACATCGATCCACCTCACTTAGAGAGAGAGAGAGAGAGAGAGAGAGAGAGAGAGAGAGAGTTTTTGTGATATGATTCTTTCCATGTCCCCAATCGAAGCAGCAGTCCTGAGATGCAATCACTCTTCCTGCATTTCCACAGTTGAGGGCTCCATTCTGTATTCTGCCTTCTCGCAGGTTTCTCGCTGTTACTTCCTCAGATTCCCCTTTCGTTTTCCATTTTTACGTTGTTTTGTGTGTTTGACTGTTTGCTTGTGTGCGTGCCTAGGCGAGGGTTCTATTGAAAGTTGCTTTCGGGGGTAGGATTTATGACTGATGGGCTGAAATCTGAAGAAATGCTGGCTGAACTAAAAACGCTTGGAGAATTCGGTGAGGGAACGGGTGCGGGATGGTGTGGTACCGCAAGGCTAGGGCTGATCTGCTGGCAAAAACGCCAAGGGCTGAAAACGCTGATCTGGAGTCTGCAAAACGCTGACGCTTGCTTGCCAGGCACTATGCTCTTTGCTTGTCTTCTACCTTCTTCATGCGCCCAAGGGCCTGTGAGAGTGCACGTGTGCGGAAGAGAGAGAGAGAGAGAGAGAGAGAGAGAGAGAGAGAGAGAGAGAGAGAGAGAGAGTAGACACAACACAAAACGCTAGTGTGGAAGAGGGGGCGATCAACCCCCCATGACTACCATGAGTAGAAGACCCAATACACAATAACCAGATGATGGAAGTGGGTACCCCCTTGCCCCCATGAATAGGTGCCCAAGGGGAGGTAGGGCAATGCCAAATAAAATTTGTAACAAACTTGGACACTCCAAGTCAAGATTCTACCGCGACACTGCAGAGATTCACTTCAAAACAGTTCACAATTCACACTTGATTTGACACGGCCCGGCGGAGTTCCGTGGCTAGAGATATTGGCCCCAAAGACTGGCGCCCCTTTCAGTATTTCTTTTTGTATTAATGTGTGCTCAAAATACAGAGAGTGGAAGGGTTCTCACTCTCAGACTCTGCGTCCAGATGCTCTAAGAAGTGAAGCCTTGCCCACTAATTTATAGGTTACAAGGGATGCCCAAAAGCAGAGCTCCAAAATCAAAAGCTCTTAAGCTTTTCAAAATAAAGAAATTAATCCCCAAAAGCAGTTTTCCGTACATTGTCGGCGTAAAAAGCGGAAATCCATATGGCATGCCACGTCAGCACTGTCAATGTGAAATACGGTGCAATTTCTGGGACTGCCGTACAGCTGCCGCGTGTCCACTGCTGGCCAGATTTGGGGTGTCCGGGTCTGTTGCCCCACTGTATGAGTGTGTCCAGGGGCCATGCCACGTCACCCATTTGAGACATACCCCCTCTTGAAAGCATTGTTATCGCCCTCGATTACGCCTACAAAACAGACAGACTGTCTTAGCAGACACTGACTGTTAGTACTAACGCACTAGGAACAACACATCTAGCACATGTACCAATTGTCGACAATCACATCACAGAACATCACACGACATCACTTGACATCACATGACAAATCACATTCAAAAGTTATTCCAAATCTCAGACCATGATTAATTGGTGACGTATTTAGCAATCACATCTAGATCCAGTCGGGACCTCACACATGCCCGATTAACTAATCCTTATTGCAATCACTAATTCGTATTGCAATCATGTCTATAGAGATTTATCAGACCGAAATGCTGCAGTCATTTTGTCTATCAGTTCCTGCACTTAAACAAGTTAAGTACAAATCAGTATCATTTTCATTATCGGGAATTCCGAATCATAAAGTCATACAGCAGAATACTGTCACTCAGCAGTATCCCTGAAACCCAAAGGGACATCAGTGACTCTATATCAAATCCAAGTATCGGGACAGTCTGTCGACAAAGGAGTGGAGTGGCTCCCCTCTTGTGCATACCCGCTGCACTAGATTCGCCCATGCGGAAGTCGGGGTTCTATCGAAATAGACTATGCTAAACCGAATGCTTCAAGGTAAAGGTTCACAATCTGAGGAGTGTCTGCTAGGTCCTCCTCCTCCATTCACTTCGCATCCAATGTGGGATAGTTCTTGAATTTAACCAAGAACCGCCTTATCGCTTTACCTTTATCTCTTTCTATCTTTATGTGCTAGTATTTGTTCTGGAACGAGTATCTCCTTGCTTTCCTCCACTTCGGGTTGCTCATCTGGCTGCCCATCATCGGGCACCGCGCCTTTAGGAGGCTTCAAGAGACTCACATGAAAAGCATTGTGAATTCTCCAAGTATAGGGCAGCTTCAGTCTAAAGGAGATATCATTTATCTTTTCTTTTATCTCGAAAGGTCCATAGTATCTCATGCTAAGCTTTGGAAAAAGCCGCTCCTTTCCCTTTTTCTTTCTCAGGCGTGCCTTCTCAAAACGTAAGAGCACCCAATCGTTCTCCTGTAATTTCAAATCGTGACGGTGTCCTTTTTGTGTCTTTCTTGAGATTTCTCTAAAGCCTTGGCAAAAGCAGTGTCCAAGTCCCTTGTGTACTGGTCCGCTTTAAAAATCTTATCTTTCGTGCTTAAAAAGGGTGAAACCTTCGGAGCACCTTCAATAATCTCAAATGGTGCCTTCCTCGTCGAAGATTGAATCGTGTTATTGTAGGCAAATTCCACCACAGGTAAAAACCTTTCCGATTGAGTCTTTTGATCCGAAATGTAAGACATCAACAAATCCAGTACGATTGAATTTACAATCTCACATTGCCCATCTGTCTGCAGTTGGAAAGATGACGAGAACTGTAACCGTGTGCCAATGTTCTCCCAAATAGCCTTCCTAAAAAAACTCGTGAATCGGGGATCTCTGTCAGAGACAATTGTCTCACGCATGCCATGTAATCTGAATATCTGGGCAATGAACAATCTCGCTAAATGATCCGACTTGACTGTTTTCTTCACTGGAATGAAATGAGCTTGGTTGCTAAATCTGTCAAAATAAGTCCAGATACCATCGTGCCCACTCTGAGTCTTCGTGTTAGGTGCAGTGGAATGAATGTTTGCGCTTTGCTCTAGATGAGTGCTCCGAACTGTGCTCAAGGTTCCTTTTTGTTCTTATGGAAGGGCTCTCCCTTTCGTTCTTAATGAGAGAATGCTATGATCACAAACAAAGTGAATGGACACTGTGCGTGCAAGTGAATGAGACTGAGAGAGAGAGGGAGAGAGAGAAGAGAGATACGACACCAGAGACGTAAAACCCTCCTCCGAAGGCCCCACTCTAGTCGACGAGAGTGGTCTACTTATGATTGCACAATCTGGTACAATGGGACTGCATGTGACTGATGCAAGTCTAAGCTATGTCGGTGATGGCGAGACCGACCTAAGTGAATGAGACTGAGAGATAGAGAGAGAAGAGAGATGACACCAGAGACGACGTAAAACCCTCCTCCGAAGGCCCCACTCTCATCGGCGAGAGTGGTCTACTTATGATTGCACAATCTGGTACAATGGAACTGCATGTGACTGATGCAAGTGTAGGCTACGTCGATGACGACGACGGTGATGGCGAGACCGACTGAAGGGCTGAAATCTGCAATCTTTTATCTGCTGTCCAAAAACGCTATGGGCTGAAATCTGCTACAAGTCCAAAAACGTTGATTTTGGGGCTGTTTTCTGATGATCTTTGTCGCTGAAAATCTGCAGGTCTTAGGCTGAAAACTGATGTTTCTTGGGGCTAATCTGCTACTCTTTAGGGCTGAATCGGATGGTCTTTCTACTGCTGAAAATGGCGAAGGCTGAAGGCTGTAAAGGCTGAAATCTGCAAACGCTGGGATCTTCAAAAAAGCTAGCTGATGGGGTATGTATGGCGATGACCCCCTTGATGGAAAACGCCAAGGGTGCTGCAGTTCTAGGCGATGATGCTTGGAAACGCTAGGCTGAGGGAAGGTCCTTGCTTGGAGGAAAATCCACCAAGTGTCTTGCTTGAGAAGTTGTCTGCTGAGCTTGGCGCCTGTTGCCTCTTCTGCCAATTAGTGCTAGTCTAGGTTTGCTTATATAACTTACTCAATTTGCCCTACCTACTTTCCAACAAAAGTCACTAAAAAATAATAAGTGAAAATGTCAAAATAGGGAAAATAGGCTTAAATGCACTAGAAAATTCCCTCGAAGAATTTTGATGGATTCTGATGGGAATGCTTATGATCATGCTGTGTGCAACCACAGGATATGTATCTCCACTAAGTGCCTGGGCATGCATGGTCTGCGAACAGCAGACTCACAAAAGTGCCAAAACACTTCTAAATCTAGACTGACTGGACTGACTGAACCCTTGTCGTGCTGTAGCCTGTCCACGGACACATAGGGTTGGATGTGTCACGTGACACTTCGAGAGATCAAAAATGACATCCATGGCAATACTTTCCCATGGGCGGGTGGGAATGGGTAAAGGCTGTAACAATCCCTGTGCTTTATGCTTGTCAAACTTGACCTTTTGGCATACCAAGCAACTGCGTACAAAATCGTCCACGTCCTTCTTGAGTCTCGGCCAGAAGAAGTATCTCTCCACACCTTTCAAGGTGGTATCAATGCCGCGGTGACCCATAAATGGTGGACAGTGGCATTCGGTTAAAACCTTTTCCCTCAACGGTTGTGTAACGCACAACATCGTTTTCTTCATCAAGTAGCCATCCTGAATGGAATATCCCGCTACTTCCTCCCCATTCTGTATTCGATCGAATACATCTTCAAAATCTGGATTTGTGGCATACTGATCGACCATATCCTATGATGTATCGCGGAAATAGCCAAGACCAACGACTTCTAGGACAAAGCATCTACCACCAAGCTCTTCTGTCTGTCACAAAGTGATGATGTGAGAAACCCTAATTTTCGGAAATCACGGAGGCTGAAAAAAATAAAAATAAAAATATGAGCGACGCAAATTTTGCTTTTTCTCTACCTAATGAGAAATAGAGAGAGAATGCTTTGCTTTCAAGTTTTGACTCTCTGTGAGAGAGAGAGCAATTGTTTTTTATTTGAAGCTTTTGGGGCTCTGCTTTTGGGCATCCCTTGTAATCTTTAAATTAGTGGTGAGGGCCTCACTTCTCAGAGCATTTGGACGCAGAGTCTGAGAGTGAACCCCGAGCCACTCTCTTGTACTTTGATCTGATTAATATAAAAAGAAATACCAAAAGGGACGCCAGTCTTTGGGGCCAATATCTCTAGGCACGGAACTCCGCCGGGCCAGTGTAAATCTATTGTGATCTGTGACTTGTTTTGAAGTGGTTATTTGGTGCTGTCGCGGTTGATTCATGACTTGGAGTGTCCAAGTTTGTTACACTGTCCCTGCACATGGACAATCTGGAAGAGAAACTGTGACAAGATGTTCGCCCCCACCGCATCTGCTTTTCCGATAGCTGCTTCTATGACAAGAAGTAGCGTAAACTCTAGTGATCTGTGAAGACCGTAAAATCGGCTCCGAGTAGGTAATGTCGCCACTGAGTAAGAGCATGGATAACCGCCAAAAGCTCTTTCTCATATATCTGTGCTGTCAATTCCGGCCTTGCAAACAATCAGCTCTCATAGGCAATGACATGGCCTTCTTGCATTAAGACCGCACCCAGACTACGACCACAAGCATCACAATATACTTCTGCAAATCCGGCAAAGTTAAAATTGGTCTTGTAGTCAATTCTCTTTCAATGTCTGAAGGCAGTCACCTCTGTGGGTCCCCACGAGAAAGGGACTCCTTTCTGTGTCAAAATATGCAAAGGGGAAGCAACCTCTGCAAACTTTCTAATGAATCGCCAGTAGTAAGAACATAAGCCCAAGAAGCTTCTAACTTCATGGGCATTCTTCAAATCGGGCCAATCACATATAGTCTCAATCTTGGCCGGGTCCATCTGCACTCTTGCTGTTGAGACGATGTGTCCCAAAAAGGCAATCACCTCTGTGGGTCCCCACGAGAAAGGGACTCCTTTCTGTGTCAAAATATGCAAAGGGGAAGCTTCAAGCAACCTCTGCAAACTTTCTAATGAACCGCCGATAGTAAGAACATAAGCCCAAGAAGCTTCTAACTTCATGGACATTCTTCAAATCGGGCCAATCACATATAGTCTCAATCTTGGCCGGGTCTATCTCTACTCTTGCTGCTGAGACGATGTGTCCCAAAAAGTGAATCTCTGGTAAGAAAAATTCACTCTTCTTTGCATTGATCACCAACTTGTGATCGCGCAATGCTTGAAAGACCTGTAGCAGATGTTCTCTATGTTCTGCCTCATCCTTGGAGAAGACAATAATGTCATCAAAGAAAGTGCCAACAAAAGATCTGTACTCTCTGAAAATCCTGTCAATCATTCGGTTAAATGTCGTTGGAGCATTGGTAAGGCCAAAAGGCATCACCAAAAGTTCAAATAAACCAAAGATCATTCGAAAAGCTGTCTTGTAGACATCTCCCGACGCGATTCGGATCTTATGATATCCGCTCTTCAAATCGATCCCGTTGAAACGGATCTTATGAATATCATCGATCCTAGCAATCGAAAATCGGTTCTTGATGGTGATTTTGTTGAGAGCTCTATGATCAATGCACATTCTCCTAGATCCGTCTTTCTTCAAAACCAACAACACCGGAGAGCAGTAAGGTGAAGTACTCGGCTGGATAAAGTCTTCATACCCCGAATATTTGATCAAGTGGAAGCATCGTCCAAGCCACTTGAGAGTCAGTTAGATTGTTAAGGAATCGTTCCCCCGCTTTATAACCGAGGATATTGCTAAGGACAACAATTAAAAATAAGGGGGGAAGTGTTACGTTCCCAGACATCAGGATGGGCGCCTGCAATTATGTAAGGCAAGTGTGAACATGGCCCTTGGGTTATGAAGTCCTATACACAGGACTTGAGTCTCATTTGTGAGACATCTTGTGTGATCACCACACTTGGACTCTAGGCCCTTGGCAGCTCTGCCCGCACACTCGTATTGGTGTGGGTTCAGTGGTATGGGACACCGTCCTTGTGGTGAGGCTAGCCTACTTGGCTGCAGGCTCCCACGCTTGGGGGTGAGCCCATATTGGCTCTATGGCTGGGAGGTGAGCTTGACGTCCGCTCACTACATGTCTAGGTGTGAGTTTGGCTTGTGTCATGTCGTATGCAGGATGGGTCCGGCGAGGGACTAACACTTCCCTCTTCTTCTCTTACCATTATTCGAATTTTGTCTGGTCCTTGTTGTCAAAAGTTGATCAGTTGGATACGTAAGAGTACCCCAATGCATAACAAATCCTTGCTTAGCATGTCCCATCAGTTGTTGTATGGACTCAAACTTCTGCACTAAGCTGTAATCTCGTATCTCTTTGGGTAGACCACAATAAAATCGCTTGATGTATTCCTTTAAAGTGACCTTTTTAAAAGAAGAGGCCAGTAGGAAAGTATCCCAAAACCTCTGACAATAAGTATCCAAAGTCTCTTCCTTGTTCATCCAAACATGATTCCAAGTGGCCCGTGTGGTTGCCGAGCCGTACTTCCGTACTCGTCCGAGTATGGAAACATACGGAAAGTGATTCCGTACCCTGCAAAAAATTTGGGGCAAAAATTTTTCGCCTACAGTTTTTTGGCTGCGCGAGTTGAGTTGTTGACTCTGTTATGCAGGCATTGCAGCACATCGGTGAGCTGCGAGCTGCGAGCTGCGAATCAGTGGCCAGCCCATCCTCTCGCCCTCTCTTGCTCTCCTTCAGCTTCTCCCGTGCCCACAAGCTAGTCTCTAAGTTCTAATTTCCGAACTTTCTATGGTTTTGTGTTTGTGTATAAAGTTTAAAACATGGTGGTGTAGTATGTAGGCTTTTGAGCATCCTATGTAGTAGGCTATCTGACGTGTGGAATTTCCAGGTAGTCTCATCCGTACTTAATCCGTACCCATGTGCGTCCGACGTGTGGTTGACGTTCGTCCTCCTGAGTGAGCCAAGAGGAAGTGAAAAGTTGCTTAAACTGCAGCAACTTCGTCAATGCTTCCTTTCGTAACAAAAGAGTAGACCACGAGGGGTGTGCATTTCCTTTCAAATAGGATGCTTCCCTCCGGCGGACCTTGGAGTGCTCTGAATAGCGCCCTCCTGAATAAGCTATGTTAAACTGATAAATAAAAGCGAGACCTTATGGATATCTTGGAAGCTTGAAAAAGTATCAAACTTTAGTGCTTGTCCACCCTCCTTGAAATCTTTAGTTTCTTGCTCTTGTCCTCGAGAAATTCATATTAGTAGGCTCTGTAAAAATGTTTCCTCTTAGAATAAAACATCGGTTCATTAGAGTCTAAACTCTCAGAAGAGGATAAGTCTCCTCCGAACTATCTGAATATTTTTGGGATCTTCGTAGAATATGCTCTTCTTAGCCTTCCTCTTGTTCTTTCTATGTCTTTGGGTCTTTCTTCGTTTTTTGTCCTCATCAGTGGAATCAGAGGAGGAAGAGTTGTCAAAACTATCAAACGAGGATGAGGACGAACTCGACACACCCTCAAAGCGTACGCGTTTCTTTGTCTTTCGTGCATTCGCAAAAGTAGACTTGTGACCCAAGTAGTCAGGGTAATCTGCTCATCAACTGTGTTTCTTTGAATGCTTCTTGGTCTTCAGGAGTTGGTCGACTCGTCTTTCGACTACGTCGTCGAGTTCATCTTCAGTGTACACCCGCAAAACAAGTGCTTTCTTCAAAGCTGACTTCAAAGGTGAATCGATGGCCGTACGCAATCGAGAATGCATCTCATCAATCGGGTGCCTAGTCAAGAATTTCGCGTATTGATGATCTTTAGAATATTGGAGCATCAACCAAGCACAGGCATCAATATGTTTGTTGACGCTGTCTCTCCATTCGTTCATACTCCGTGGGCCGAGGTAGCCCGTACTCTCCTTCTGAATCAACAAAAGGTGATCATTGTCCATTTGAAGCTTTCGTGTTCTCACCTCACCTTGAGTTGTCAAGTGGGTTGTTCTGATCCGTGCAGGATTCTTCGACTGAATCCATGAGTGTCGCAGTAGAAGGGATTGGATTCTCCAATTCAATTGAGCTTTGATACCAATGTAACAGACTTGAACACCCCAAGTCGGGAATCTGGCACGACACATGAGAAATCGCTTAAAATCACTTCATTGACTTTATCAGAATTCAATAGAGAGACGACACGGCCCGGCGTAGTTTTGTGCCCAGAGGTATTGGCCCCAAAGTCTAGCGTCCCTTTCAGTATTTATTCCTATATTAATGCTTGAGCAAAGGACAAAGTCCGAGGGTCCTCTTTGCTCACTGCTCCCAGGCAAATCTGAGAGAAGAGAGACCCTAGTTACATATTTAAAGGCTCTTCTCAAAAGCAATTACATGAAAAGCTTCAGTCTCATCCAGGCCCAAAAGCTAGCGCTGCCCAACAGTCAGCGCAATTCACGGAAAAACCGTACACTGCCACGTCAGCAGTCAACGCGATTTGCGGGCTTGCCGTATAGCTACCACATCAGCATCCCTACGTGATCTCTCTTAGTTTATTATGTCTATATGTCCCCAAGGGTCCCATCGGACGGGTACCCTAAAAGTTGGAACAACTTATAATCTTTTAAAACTGTCAATTTTCGGGTGGACATGCCATGTCATCATTTTGTGACAGCGAGTACTGACTTATAGTTGAGAAGTGACTCCTAGGGTCACTTATATATGGGGTAAAAGCTGGATCAGGCAATCCAACCCACGATTCTAAAAATGATGCAAAAATATCACTTATTAATAAGTTGATGAACTACTAATAAGAGGTGATTCACATGCAGAGAAATACCTAGGATGGATACTAATGCAATTGTGTGGGAACGCTCCCCAATGCCTACACTTAGCACACATTGGCTATGCTTATGTGCAATTAGAGGGTATGCAACTACTCTAAAATGCTTGGACTCTTAAAGTGTTTGGACATGCGCGTCCTACGAACACGCATGTCCTACGAACAGGCTCACAAGGGTGCCATAATACTTCCTAAGTTGTCCTAAACCCTAGAGATAGGAGTTACATCTTGTCCACATGCACATAGGGTTAGATGTGCACGTGACAGAATATGGGAAGGGAGCAAACAGCCATCAGATACATATACAAACCATTTATGCAAAAAGGGTTTCGCCAGATAAAAACTTATCTAAAGGCCTTGTCTGCAAGTGCGGGCCCTACGAGTAGGTTCACAAAATTGCCGAACTAAATCCCCTAGGTTCTATAAACATTGTTTGGCTCTAGAAGTAGGCACATGCACACAAATCCAGTGTGCATGTGACAAGCTGACACTGTTCTCAAGACATTGGATGGCTCCTAGAGCAAATAAAGATGACTACGAATGATGTGGCATTGCAATTTCCTCACGATCAAAAGCTTGATGCCGGATTGGGAAAGCGCTTATGGAGGTAGTATAAGAGAACTATGACCTTATCGTAATGGTCAATTATGAGAGTGATTTGTCAAAGATTCCCAAGGATCAGAAGCTCTCGTCCAAGGAGTTGAAGAAGCTTAAACAGTATCATGGCTCTTGGGATCAGCTGAATGCTCGGATCCGTTTAATCCGGCATGCACTTGGAGACATTCAGATTATGAATAACGTTCAAGAGAAACTTGACAAGGTTTACAATTGGATGACGCTCACGAAGAGAGCTCCTCTTGAGGTGCAGTTGCCACGTTTGGATCCTCAAAAGGTCAAGAAAATGAAGGATTACATTTTGAAAAGGCAAAGAGTCGTTCAATATATGACTCAAAGTTTCATTGACATAGAAAGTAAAGGTCACTTCAATGCAAGGATGCTAAATGCCAGAAATAGCTGATGTTTCTTGGGCTTTCAAATTTCATCCAATGCATTATGTCACTAATAAAACGTGTTCTACCCTAAAGTTTTCACAATTTTGAAAGCTACAAGATTCCACTCTTTTCTAACACAAGCAAGGAGTATGTCATACCCATTTTGGAAAAAGGCTTAATAAGCCGAATCTCAGAAAATACTGGTCGCAAGTGGCGTAGCAGCCTGGAAATGCACGACGAGCACCCAGATGGCAGTGCGGCAGTCAAACAGGTGGGCGTGCGAGCAAGACGGCAGATAGACCAGCACGGGACGCGCAGGGAGACGAGCATGGGACGCGCATTTCAGTGTTGTGGGCAGAGCAGGAGAACCGCTTGCAAGATTTTTTTAATACATGAGTTGCCGTCTTGGAGCACCTAGAGATGGCTGCTTGGTTGGTTACGTAATACCATCAGAAGGTTATTTGATGGCGGTAATGGGTTGGAATCCACTGTCTCCTGTATTCCTTTTATGAGGATATGACAACAATCTCCTAAGTGGTAAGCAGAGCGGAATTTTGGCAGGTATCGAGGTAGTTTAATATCAAGCCTACCAGTATGTCGTACCCATTTAATATCTAAGCAAGGAGAACACCCAAAATTCGTTTAGATATCAATATAAAACCCAATCTAATCTTCTCTATTCAAATAATACTAGAATGCAAAAGACATTTTCTTCTTCTTCTTCCACCCCAACCAGCCAATTTCAATCTCCTCTCGAGCAACAGAAAGAGAAAAAATTGGCATCCCATCCTGATTCGTGAGGGCTCAATCCTCCACACCCATTGTGCATCGTTAACCTGTGACTACTTTACACTAGTTCCTGTCCCCACTACCTGCTTACATACACGCGTATTGCTTGTAAAAGATAGATAGAAGCTTACTTTCTCACATTAAGAGGGCCTTCACCAGGGGCACCGCCTCCACCGCGAATGCAGGTGCCCACACACTTGCGAGTACAAGACTCCGCCTTGGCAGAGTTGGGCTTTTGTATCCGCTGGGCTTTCTCAAAACCTGCAAATCTTTCATGTTCTCTCTCTCTCTCTCTCTCTCTCTCTCTCTCTCTCTCTCTCTCTCTCTCAGCACTCACCTGAAATGGTTGACGGTACGTTCTGCATGGTATCGAGAGCAGAGGGAGGAGGAATGTTGGAGGTGAGAGCAGAGGCAAGAAGGAAGGAGACGATGCCGCCATGAACAAGCGTGTGAGCATACATGACGACGTAAAGGTAGTCTACAAAGGGCGCCAAACGCCTTGCATGGACGACAATGCCATAGTGCCTGCAGCTCCCTCTATCCTTTCTGCTGTTGGCCTTCTGGATGAGTGCAATAAAATGAATGGGAGACCTTTGACACATGTCCGCCCGGACGTCTGTTCTGTTCTGCTTTTCTTTATGTCCTCCAATACACCCCTCAGCACTATCTCACACGGGCATGGGAGGATCAATGGCACACGCCTATTTCGGGGAGCGTGGGTATCGTGGGTTGTTGATCTTGCGGCGTGCCCTAAATTTACCAATTTGTCCAAGTTTACTTTGCTAACCCAAATTTACAATGCGGCGGGTTCATCATAGAAGAAACACATCTCCCAATGCTTTCAAGAAGCACACACAGGTGAGGTGGTTAAGGTGATAGGCTTGCAAACGTGATGTCCTGGGTTCGAATCTGAGGGAGAAGAGGAGGAGAGGGGAGGGGGATGCCTGATTTAACATTTTTTTTGCACCCGAGTTTATCTATTTTCTCGAATTTACAAAAAGCGGATCCGACTGCCAACTTGTATCCGATCCCCGAAATAAGCGTGGACCATTGATCCCCTCCTGCCCATGCCCGTGTGAGATAGTGAGGAGGCAAGACACTTCCCTCTGCACAAAGCCGAACACAACAGTCAGCCAATAATCTTTTGCCATATCAAGAGCACACTTGTTCGAGTGGAAAAGAGCCTGCTAAGCGTGTGCGTGTCATATGGTGAGCGGACATCAAATTTCTCCTTAGTAGTGAATGTCCACGGTTGTATAGAGCAATGCATGAAGCGAAGGGATGCAAGTTCAACTCAACCACAATCGTTTGCATCGCAAAAGATTATTGACCGACAGCCATGTCCATCTTCATGTTCAGTGAGGTATCTTGGGCCCTCTGCAGACATAAACAAAAGCAGAGGCGCAAACGAATATGGTTGAGTTTGAACTTGCACCCCTCGCTCCATGCGTTGTTGCCTATCTAGTCGTCGACATCACTACTAAGGAGAAAATTTGATCTTGAGGATGTGTGACACGGCACGCACATAACATGCTCTTTTTGGTAGGCATGTTCAGTGTAGAAGGTAGAATAGTCCGTTATGAAGTTGGTATAAAGAATAGGTTGTAGGCCACCTGAAGATGCAGATAGCATGGACTATGCTTCTGACCGAGTAGAGGTTTCGAACGAGCTTTAGAGGGAGCTTTTTTTGGATATTGCTTTACTAACCAAATCTAATGAGAAGGTTTCTCGAAAAGCTTGTTCCAAAAAGCTCGCTGCAAACACGGCTTTTTGAGCAAGCTTTTCTCCCCTCTTCCTCTCTCTCTCTCCCTCTTTCCCTCTCCCTTCTCTCTATCTCCTCTTTCTCACCCCCCTTCTGTCTCCCTTCTCTCTATCTCCTCTCTCTCTCTCTCTCTCTCTCTCTCTCTCTCTCTAAGTTGCCAGCTTTGCAATATGTATGTATTCCAACAAAAAACTTTACATAAAAATGTACAACTCAAGGTAACCATGCATTATCAAGGCATACAGACGTGGGGAAAAGCTCCAAAATGCACCTCTTTGCAATCTATTCACTTAAGTACATCATACTAGTATGCTTCCCTCTCTCGAGAAAAAATTATTTACAAGTGTGTATAATCTACCATAGCTAGCTAAAGCAAAGGGTTACTAGACAAAGCCCAATGGAATACCTCTCCTTAATCCACTTCTTCCATTTTTCTTCCTTCTGCTTCAACTTTCTCAGCTCCACCCATCTCCTCATTAGCTTCAACAAACGCTCAGGCATCATCCTCAATACTAAATTACAGCTTCAACATCCTGTAAATATGACTACCGAAGTTGTTGGGATCCTCGAGACTGAAACTAGATGTCAAAAGTGCACTCTCGTACAAAAGCAGAATTAGATCTTTTATAAATTTATCATTCTTGTCCGTGTTTGCTCTCCGTCATAAATCATCCATGATAGGATTCTCAGGATTGATCTCCATAGTTTTTTAAAACACACGAGTGAGACTCCCTCCATCTGGAGATGGAGGAGCCGTCTGCAGGGGGAAAAAGACTATCAGAGTATGAAAGCTCGTTGTTGTCATTTAAAATGTTGGTGTAATATGAGGGAGAGTAACATTCAAGAATACGACGGTCTCGTTCGCTCTTATCAAGAGGTCTCTACGTGACCATAAACTAGCATCCACAAAGGCATGTTGGGATTATCAAAGCTCAACGCAATTACTAATGCAAATTGACTTTAAAAGTTGAATTCAAGCGCCTACACATTTTGTTCCCTCCCCTCTTCTCGTAGATAGATTGTAAACATCAAATCTCTTTTGATGTCCCCTAACCACGTCGTACCCTTTGCAATTTACATTCTTGGTTTTTCTCAGGCCCCTCCATTCCCTTAACACAAACACCAATCATCACTTCGTGGAGGTCTTTAGGGATTGTGCCTATAAGTTGTTTTCTATTTAGTGGAATAAAAGTTTGTTATTTTTGTGTGTTTGAGCATAAATATAGTTTGTTCCAATTCCAGGACAATGACAGCAATAGGTGTAAAGTTTCATGACATTGGGAATCAACATGGCTTCTAAATGATGAAAGCTGGTCGATGGCAAGGTGACCACACACATCATGGAATGCACAAATTTTCTACGGAGATGGCAAGATAAGGAGGTCTCATTGCAAGGTAAAAATTCTTGAGATTTTAAGCAAGGTGCTTTGCTTCCACTACCATATGTCCACCTCATTGAGATTCTCACCTTTGCATTGAAATTTCTCAGACTTTGTTGGAATTAGGGTTGCAAGGAAACGTACACAGCTTGGAGAAGACGAAGGAAGCTCAAGGCACACAATAGAGAGTTTGTTACTTAGTGTGCAATGGAAAGATAGATAGCCTTAGAGTCATGGGCGTATATACAAGTCACGGGGGGAAAAACCTCCTAAAGAGGGAAAAAATGCCCCGGCGGTCCTAGTGTGTTCACTCACATCACTACCACATGTATATGGTAACAAATCCCCCCTGGAGTGATGCGGTGAATGAGAGCTGGCACATGAGTAAAGGGAAGTGCCATGCCCTCAGGACATGATCAGTCCACAAAGGGGAGTAAGCCCAAAGCTTTGCGGAAAGCTTCGAGCTTCTCACAGGACAATGCCTTTGTGAAAAGATCTGCAAGGCTGTCTTGTATTGGCACATAAGCCAAGTTGATCTCTCCTGATGAGAGGCTCTCCCTGACATAGTGGTAATGCACCTCAATGTGCTTTGTGCGAGCATGAAAAACTGGGTTCCTCGCAACTGCCAATGCGCTCTAAATGTCAATGTACACTGCCAGCACCCAAATCATCCATAAGGCGACTGAGCCATACACACTCAATTGTAGCTGTGAAGACTGCCCTGTACTCAGCCTCACAACTCGAAGTGGCCACAATAGGTTGCTTCTTGCTCAACCATGATATACATGAACTGCGAAGCATGAAACAAAAACCACTTGTGGACACTCACGTGTCAAAACAACCAACCAAATCTGAGTCCGAAAAAGTATGTAAGTCTGGCGGCAATGATCCCCCCTTGGGATAAAACAAGCCAAGATGTAAAGTGCCACTAAGATAGCGGAAAATCCTCTTGACAACTTGCCAATGCTTAGACCCTGGGCTATGCATAAATCTGTTGACCTATGAGATTGCAAACTGAATATCCGGCCTCGTGTTGCATACATAAATGAGGCATCCAACAACAGTTGGGTACAGAGTGACATCTGCAGGATCACTAGCATCATGAAGACTCAATTTCAAACCTGTTTCCATGGGAGTGGCAATAGATTTGCAATCCTCAAATCCAAACTTACATAGTAATTTCCCTATATTAATTTTCTGACACGAGGCAATACCACCATCAACTGTATACCCAAATAATGATGCAACAGCCCCAAATCTTTCATCTTGAAAGTAGCATTCAAATCAACCTAAATTCAGCAATATGTCTCTCATTTGGTCCAGTGATCAGCAAATCATCGACATAAAGAACCACAATGAGAAATACATCACCTTCACGCTTTACATACAATGTGCTTTCCGTTGGACTGTTACGAAAGCCTTGTTTGACCAAATGAGTGTCAGCTTTCTCATACTAAGCACGAGGAGATTGGTTCAACCCATACAAAGCCTTCTTACATCTACACACTTTGTCCTCTTGTCCTTTCTTGACAAAACCGCGAGGTTGCGTTACATAAACTTCCTCAAATATTTCACCGATCAAGAAAGCAGTAACAATGTCTAATTGATGTACATCCCAACCAAAATGAGCTGCCAATGCACATAGAAAATGCACAGTAGGCATACGACAAGTGGGAGCAAAAGTCTCTCCATAATCTATGCCTTTTTGCTGTGAATAACCCTTTGCAACAAGTCGAGCCTTATGGCGATCGATCTCACCATCCGGCTTGCGTTTCAACTTGTAAACCCACTTCGTACCAATGGCCTTTTTTCTAGGAGGCAAATCATTTTATATAAGTGCATCATATTCTGATTGCATGGCAGTCATCCAATTTTTTAAATTCTGTGCTTCATCAAAAGACAGAGGTTCCTCAACATCATGTAAGCTAGACACAGCCAAAGCATAACAATCTGATGCATAAGATGCATGGAGAGAGCTTAAACGAGTACGACTAGACAAAGGTGCATCCAATTTACTGTCACGCAATGTATGCACTAGCCATTTTGGCATACCTCTTACCTGCTCATTTTCAGCCCTTTCCTCATCAAGTACATAACGTACATCCGCATTAGTAATAGGCTGATCTGTAACATTTTTAGAAACCCCCATAGGCTGTACATTTTTCTCATTGGAATTTACATTCATATTTCCACCACTGAAAAGAGGCAACAAAGTGTCATAAATGTCATGTGAGCTTACATTGTTGTCTCTACTACATGACAGCAAGGGCTGAACAGATCTTCCACAAACGCTACATCCCGTGAAACCAAAATACGCTTTGTTTGCGGATGATACAACCTGTAACCTTTGCTTTCAACGTTATAACCAACAAAAATACATTTGACAGCCTTATCATCCAATTTTTTGTGTTGTGTTTCTGGCACCAAAGCATATGTCAAACAGCCAAAAACACGCATGTGCTCAATAGAAGGCTTTCTATCATATCATGCCTATGGAGTAATATACTACAAAGCTTTCGTAGGACACCAATTTAGTACATAAGTGGAACACATGATGGCCTCAAGCCAAAAAGAATGCGGCAAAGCTTGACTTTTGACCATACATCGGGCCATTTCCATAAGTGACCTGTTTTTTCTCTCATCAACACCATTTTGCTGAGGTTTATAAGGCACTGTACATTGGTGTTTTATCCCACGACTAGCCAAAAATGCATTAAATTCATGAGACATATACTCCCCCCCTCGATCAGAACGGAGGGTGCCCATAGTACATTTCGAGACATTCTCAGCCATAGCCAGAAATTGTTTGAAGCACATAAAAACTTCGGACTTCGCTTTAAGGGGAAATACCCATGCATGCCTAGAATAATCATCAATGAAAGTCACGAAGTAAAGGTAATTGCCCAAGGACGAAGTTTGCATGGGCCCACAAACATTACTATGCATTGATTCAAGGCGGCAAAGAAGCAACCATATCAGATTTTTGCAAACGCAGCAAACTGACAAAATTCAGATGACCAAAATGTGCATGCCAAAGTTTTGCATCTAAAATAGGCATTGTATCAGCAACTGCATTCGCAAAAATTTTTCCACACTTGTCATACAAAGTGAGCTTATACAGCCCACGACACAAAAGCCTAGATGCAACAATTTCATCACCAAAACTGAGATCATGAACTGTACATCTGTCATCCACAAATTTGACTACAAGTCCAAGTCTAGCAAGTGCAGACATAGACAAAAGATTCTTCTTGATCCCAGGTACATAAAGTGCATCAACAAGTGTGAAAGGACTGCCTGCAGTAGTAAACACAATCTTTCCAACTCCCTCAACCGGATAAGAGGCATTGTTGGCACAAGTGACTGAATTCCCATGAGGGACAGACTCGAGAGAGGTGAACAATTCACGATGTGAGGTAATGTGCTTTGTAGCACCACTATCGAAATACCACACATGTGAATCTGCAGCAACTGACATGCATGCATCATGAACATCGGGATTGTAAGTGCACTCTACACTAAAAGCCCATTCTGCATCAACATCAGCATCACAGTCTCCTTTCACAGACGACTCAACAATGGCTGCATTTGTAGTGGAACCAGCATTTGCAGTGGAATCACCCTCTTTCTTCTTAGCCTCTTTGGCCTTCAACTTAGAACACTGCTTGATCAAGTGATCATTAGCTTTACAATAATGGCAATGCATCTTCTTTTTGCCCTTATCACCAGAATTGCCAGACGAAGTGCTGCTAGCAGAAGCATTGGGAACAGAAGTTTTGCCACTCGTAGTAGAACCATAAGAAGTGGCTGCATTGCTGTTACCACCCTTTCTTTGAGAAGCAATAAAAGCCTATTCAACTGCACGCTGTCTAGTCCTGCTTTTTCTAGAAAGTGACTCTTGCAACAACAATGTGCATAATGCATCAAACTTGACAACTTCAAGATTTCCTTGGGTCATAAGTCTCCAAGTACTAGCAAAAGTCTGGTAAGAATCTGGTAAGGCATCAAGAACAGTCTGCACAAGGAAACTGTCTAAAATGACTTCACCTGCAGAAATAAGTTGCTTGTTGGTATCCTTGACACCAGCAAGGAAAGTGTCCATATCATCTTCCTCATGCATAATCTTCGACTCCAGCTCTTTATGCACCAAAGCAGTTTTAGTCTCATTGCGACTTGCATAAAGACCATCCAAAATATCCCAAGCCTATTTTGCATATTTTACTGAATGAATGTGAGGAACAATGGTGCGCTTCACAGCAACGCAATCAATGTATGAGCCTATGCATCCTTTACATCCCAATGAGATTGTTCTGCCATAGGCAAAACAACTCTAATAGCAGCAATCCTTGCAGCAAGACCTGCGACATCCTCAAGATCGCCTACATCCTCAGAACCAGGACATACATCAATGCCTTGCAGAATATTACAGACTCCCTTTGACACAAGAACATGTTGCATCATGTAAGCCCACATAGGGTAATTGTCCCCATCCAATCTTTCCTCATTAGCAAACATCTTGAACACATCTGTGTTGTTGTCAGCCATGGAAAATGCATGCACTTGATGTGAAAACTGCCCGAAATGAGGAGAAACTGAGTGAGACTAGCACGTGCTATATAGCACAACCCCCAGTAGATTGTATGGGACCTGTTATGTAGTATTTGCCACTAACAGAAATTATGCACAAAATGACAAAATTGCTTGCACAGACCTAACTGTAGTGGAAACGGAGGCTGAAATGAGCCCGAATAAAAAATCTTAGCAGACTAAGCTCTATGAGCTTGCCCAAAAATTTTGTCGACCTGCAGACGCTTGCCAAAGTTGAGTGAAATCGGAGAAAATGAGCAGGCGTGTGCTGGAGCTCCTAGCGACTAAGCCCAGGAGGACGCAACCTGATCTGATACCAATTGTTGGAATTAGGGTTGCAAGGAAACACACACAGCTTGGAGAAGATGAAGTGTAGACACCAGGATATTTTCATATTTTGTACCAAAACTAGGGTTCATTGGGATTTGCACCGGCATGTTAGGTGCATTAGCGTGTTAATGATTGCCATAATGGATGCATTAGTGTTAATGTTTGTTAGTTTTTATGACTGCTTGCTGATAAGTTCTTACTTAAGGAAGTTAATCATTTGATGGCTTGAGTTAGTTTTAGGGATCTTGTTGATAGCTATCTTAACGACTCTAAATTCAAGCTATGGCCATTAGGTATCTCAGTTTATGCTGTTAGTGACCGCAATGGTGTTGCGAGCTCGAGATTAGTCAGAATGGATTCTTTAAAATTTCTTATAGTTGCTTTATGATGTAAACAAATTCTTCTTTTTATGACCGATTTGGTAGGATAGATGAGTCATCCGATGCCTAGTCCAAGTGAAGTGCAATAGTGAGGTCTTGAATCCAATCTTAGCCAAAGTAGATCTTCGGAGTCTTGTGAGTTTTCCCTCACTTACGTTAAGGCATGTTAGTCGGTTTAAACAGTAGAATTCCAGTTAGATTTTGAGCTAGCTTTTGAGGAAAACGGAAAGTGTACACAAGTTTTAGTGTAAGTATCGGGCAAAGCTTTACATTTTGACTTAGAATCCGGGAGGGATCGTGAAGTTTAAGAGAGTAAGGAGAGAGAAGATGTGAGCTCGATGCTCATTGTCACAATAGAGATCTTTGAGGTTTCGGGGATTTTAACCCTTTTTCAAGGTGGGAGAGAGGTCTTAAAAGACCAATGCTTGACAATGTTAAAAAAAATATAGCAAAACAAAAACAAAATAACGGTTTTTGTCGGCCAGCTCTGAACGGTCATGCAGAGAGGAACTGCCATGAGCCTGGAGGAGAGCGGGGTGGCGTGCTTGATCAGGAGGGCATGATCAGGGTCGCCAACAGGAGTTACGAGGGGGAGAACCAGAGAACGCGAGTGAGGAGGAGGAGGGAGCCCAAGTGGGCAACCCTCTGTGTGGTACTCCTTGTGGAGAGGAAGGAGATGCTGTAAGCGAGGGTAGTCTTAGGGGCCGAGAAGGGCTGCACTGGGTGTGCAGAGCATAGGACGAGAGAGAGAGAGAGAGAGAGAGAGAGAGAGAGAGAGAGAGAGAGAGAGAGAGAGAGAGAGAGAGAGAGAGAGAGAGAGAGAGAGAGAGAGAGAGAGAGAGAGAGAGAGCGCTTGAGAAGGGCGTGGCCAGAGCGCCATAGGGAGAAGGTTGCCAGAGAGGGTCGCCTGCAGAGGTTGCGAGGCAGAGCCGAGAAGAGGGCTGTGCATGTGTGTGTTCCATTGGTGAGAAGGGAGAGCTGGCTGCAGGCCGGGTAGAGTCGCGAGTAGTTCGTATAGGGAGAGGAGCCATAGAGAGGGTCCGCAAGCAGTTGAGTGCAGTAGTTTAGGTGTGCAAAGCGTAGGACGAAAGAGAGGGAGATTGTCGCCAGTGGAGAGAGACGGGTTGAGAGCCGCCGAGCGAGAGAGAGAGCACTAGTAGGGTCGCAAGAAGAGCAAAGGGAAGTTGGGGAGGATAGCGAGTAGAGAGAGTTAGATTGCAGAGGTTTCACCTGTGTGTGTGTGTGTGTGTGTGTGTGTGTGTATACTTGCATGTAGGGAAAGCGCAGAGAGAGAACCAGGCTAAATCACAGAGAGAGAAGATACATCGTAGGGTAGATTGGTAGAGGTCGCAAGTAGTTGGAGGTGGGGTCGCCAGGGAGAGAAATGGGGAGTCGCGAGAGCAAGAAAGGTGGGAAGAGATACTTTTCTTGCCACAGGAAGAGCCTGAAGGGGGCGCTCCAGATAGGAAAGAGAGAGAAAGAGTAGAGCGCTGGTTTGCTTAGAGAGAGAAAGAAGGAGAGAGAGATTTCGGTTGCTTGATTGTGTGTGTATTGAACGGCTTGAGGAGGTCATCTGTGTGTAATCTTTGCTTGCATAATATAGCGCTACACACACAGTTAGAGAGAGATAGAAAATCAATACTTATATCATAAGCAAGAGAGAGAGGGATTTCCGGGTACTCAGAAAAGAAAAGAGAGATTGGGCCGAATCTGTGAGTGTGTAGGAATCATTAAAAGAGAGAGAACACTGTCCTAGTCTGTGTATGCCAATTTGCTTGAGAATGACTGTGAGTTTGTGTGTTACTCTTTGCCTTCATGAGCATGGCGCTGAAGTTTAGGAGAGAGAGAGAGAGAGAAAAAAATGAATTCTCTGTAGTAAATCCAGAGCAAGAGAAAGAGGGAAAAGGCAACTAGTTGCAGGACGCCAGAGAGAGAAAAAGGGACTGTGTGTAGTGAAATGGATAGAGAGTGAATACCTTGCTGAGCTAGTGAGAGAAAGAGAGTGAAATTTGGTAAACGAATTCAAAATCTTGCCGCGGAGTGACTCACTTTCAAGTGAGAGGAGCCGCTGCTCGAATTCGAACGTAGACGGAAAACAAAAAACCCGAAATCAAAAGTTAAAATTCACTGGTTAGTTTTTCTTGATTTCTAAACAAATTCATAAAACTAAAAAGAAGTATTGCTAGTTTCATTATTTGCATTGCTAGCTTCATAGTTGAGCACAAATCTGATTGTTTGAAGACGTATCTGTATTGAAATCATACTTGGAAATAAAATGCTGCATATTTTTGCATGGTTAGTGGCATTTGGGAAGAGAAATTGAATCATTGACAGTTTTTGGCATTTCAATAGAAATTTACATTTTACAAGATTATTCTCGTGTTTTTCATTGGAAAAATTTGCAAATCTATTCAATGATTCTAGTTGCAATGTTCAATAATTTGAAGTCCACTAAGTGATTGATTTGTTTTGTGAGTTTTGAAGTGTAGTGTTGAACTCTAGCGGTCAAGTAAATGTCTAAATGATTGCATGCTGATGATATTTTGGTTAAAAACTCCATTAAAAATGTATATGGGAACTCAGATTTTAACCATAAATAGCATATTCGGAGAGCATACATGAGTAATCTTGCATATTAGAGAGTTGGACTACGAAGCATAGTAAAGTAAGGAAAATACGAACGCATAATTAAAAAATAGCTAAAAGGAACTTGAAAGTCGCACATTTATGGCAAATTAGTGCACGTCTAGGTTAGTTAGGGGACCGTTGGGTTACTTGAACATTAATTAGAAGACTTGGAAGGAAACGTTCATTTGGTGCGTCCGCCGGGAGCCAGCTAGCTGTAGAGCTACGGGGCACCCCGGTGCATATATTTTGCATGCTGGTACGCAGGGTTTGGCCAATCAAGAAGAGGTAATGTCTGTGTAGTAACACTGAAAAGAGCGAGTCTTAGATTGACTTGGGATTATCTCAATATTATATGTACTTTTCACGCTTGTAACCTTGGACAAAATGACTTTAGCTAAAGTTGACATGGTGTGAGTAAAGCTCAAGATGCATCTTAGGTGATTTAGAGAATATTGCTTAGGCTGATTCTGTTTGGTCTAAAGGGACTAGAGCAATGGAGCAAGAGAATAGTGAAGGTTATAATGTGGGTAGTGTGATTAGAGATTGTTTGGCCAAAATATCCATATTAGAAATTGAAAAGAAACAAGCTTTGCTTGAAGTTAAACATAACCAAGACCTAGTGAGGTTAATTCAAAATTGTTATAGCGAGGATGTAATAGCGCTAAAAGAGGAAATAGCAGAGATGTGTCAAATTAATTATTAATCTTGAACGTAAGTCACATCTTGAACAAATAGCAACGTTGAGTGATGATGTTAAAGCAACGAGAGAGGAGCTTGGCAAGTGTAGAAAATTTGTATTAAGTGATCAGGTGATAAGTGGCCACAGGGGAGATGAGAGCATAATTCCATTAAGAGAAAAAGATAGTAATAACCATTGTGTCTATCAAATGGAAGAACCCAATACTTCATGTTCCTTAGAAGTCAGAAAAGAGCTAACTAAGGGAACAAGTGAGTTGAAAATTATCAAACCTAAATATCAACCGAAATGTAAGCACTGTGGTATAGCAGGCCATATTGCTAGATCGTGTGAAAAGAAGAAATTATCCCAACAAACAGTGGTGCAAGATAGGAGATAATATGCGTAGTGGATAGGGCATTATACAAGTAGGGCATTGTAGCTTTCTAGTGGAAAGTAGGTGTCTGTAGCATGTATACATGTTTGGAATCCATAGCATAATAGAAGAAAGTGGATAGGGTTTGACATACATGTCGAGAGCTGTAGATTTTTGGTAAAAGTAGGTTTCTGAACCTTATATAGATGCCTCTAACTAGGGCATTGAATACAAGTAGGATTCTGAAGCTTTTACTGAGAGTAGGCAACTGGACCATGTGTTGATATTTGTAGTCCATAGCATGTAGCACCTTTTGGCTTAGCCAATGCACCTGCACTATTCCGTCATATGTAGCGAGAGGCTTAAAAAAAAACAAAACCACACAAACACAAAAAAATTAAAAAGTTTCACAAAGTCCAAAAAGAATCATTTCTTTTATGCTTGATTTTCTGTTTTATTCAAACAAAACACTAAAAAATAAAAACAACAACAAAAATAAAACATATAAAACAAAAACCCATAAAAATTAGGAGTAGGATATCTACATTCCTTTAGGGGGAGTGTAGTCTAGTCTTTTTGCAGAACCGAGCAATTTTGCGAAGAAGTACCTGTTACAAATTGGAGCTGACTGTCAAAGCTATCTCTGGGGATGTAGCTCTAAAGTGGAGTATTTTCAAGCACATTAACCAGGTGGTTTACTTCTACTAATACTGTTTAGTTATTTAGCTTCCTTGGTTAACTCATTCAACGTCGTGCCCCTCTTCATATGTAAGTGCTTCTGGAGATCTGCATTCCTTAGTCCTTGGATGAATATAAGCATAAGTCTAGACTGAGTTGACAGTTCTTCCACAGGACAGAACTTAACATATCTTTTTAGTTGTAGGGCTGTCTTTCGCACCGATTCTCCGTCTTTCTGTTTGAATTTATGGATTTGTGAGACGGTATTATGAGCTATTCCCCTTTGTGAGAATTCCTCTATAAACTCGTCAAACACCTCCTCCATAGACTCAAAGTCTCTACGCTCCACAGAGTCAAACCAAGTAGCAGCGTCATCCTCTAGGGTTAGTCCAAACCTTGGAAATTGGGTAGGAAAGTCTAACACCTCTTCCGCTCTAATTACATGCACAAAGACTGCTACATGATCTCTCGGATCTCTGCTTCCCGTGTATTTCTTGTTTACCCATTTTTGCACTTGAGAAGGTCTAATTCTACGATGGTCTACAAATCTCATCATTGGATCTCCACGTCCCAATCTATATACCTCCTCTGGTCTTCTGTAGTAGGCTGGTTGCTCTCCCAATGGTGCTCTTAAGCCATAATTTCTAACAGTTCTTGCAAGAGATGGTTCATATCTTCGAACTCGTTCTAGGTGTGGTATCCCAGGCTCTGTTGTCCCTTGAGTTTTTGGCTTACTCTCTCCTTGATACCTTGAATAGAGTGGTGGTTCTTGTAAATCCCTTAGCCCTCGTGCGGCTTGATAACCATTTCGGTTTCGGTCTTGCTCTAATGTTGCACTTTGTCGAAGCCATGCTTGCAATGATGGCTGAGTTGCTGGGGTTTTGGTTGTTGAATGTCTGCAGTCTGGTGGAATGTGAGGTCGCGTCATATTCCTCTGAGAAGGGATTTGTCGACTTGCTAGGGGTGTAAGTGGCTCTTGGCACTTCATCGGGGGCATATGTTGATGCTCTTGGAACTGTTGCCTTTTCTACCTCCTCTGGGAGAATATGTTGTATTCCCGCCCGTACCTATCAACAAAAACTATATCCTTTCCCGTAGTAGTTTCATAAGAGAATAAGTAAGAACCTTGTCTTTGCTTAACTCGTTTGGGTATGGTTCTTTGCAACGAAAGTAAGAGACTATTCCCTCGCTCTCATGCTTGTAGATTCCCACGTTCTCATTATAAGTTGAAACCCTGGTTGTTTTCTTATCATACATAAAAATTGCTCCAGGTCGATCAATGTTTGGTGGCGGTTCTTGAGTTTTTGAAACCATTTTCCCTTTCGCCACATTATCTCCATATCTGTTATAACCTTCAGGGTTACTAACTATCAGATAGTGGTTCCCGTTTTCGTCTCGGAATCTATCTCCATCATCATAGACTCGAATTATCTCTAGTCTCTGAGCCGGCCTTTCTTCAATACAAATACACTTGCGTCCTCGATAATCATAATAGACTAGGGCTCCCCTCTAGTTTGTTCCTTCTAAGAAGATCACAGTGAACTTGGAATCATTCAAAGGATTTAGGGAGGTGCTTCCTCCTGGCATGGGTCCGTCATAGGTGAAATCTCCTGCTGTTGACTACCCATCATGAAGAAGGATTTGTCTGATGAAGTGTCAGTATCACTACCTTCCTCAATAATTGGTGCTAGTGGATCTAGCCTTGCTTGAGTTACACTCTCCTCGATGGACACTAAGCTACCTTGGTCACCTGCCACCTTTTGGTCTCTAAAAATGTATCTTCGTGACCTTAAATTCATCAAACTTATCAATGCAATTTATCACAAATCCAACCACTCACCTGGCAAAGGATCAGTCTCCGCACAACTTCTTGCTTTGCTGCTGAATATACCTGTATACAAGCGTTTAATTTCGGCAATCGAATCAAAGCATTTAACCACTAGAGGTGATCTTAGTAATGATTGGTATAACTGGAGAGTTAGCCTCAACCACTACTATATTTTATACACTGCTGATGTTCTGGATTAGGTCTGCTAATCTGGAACTATACTTCCCTCGAATGTTGGTCATTTTACGTGAAAAAGTCTGAATTCAGTTTTTGCTTCGTCAAATGGCCAAACAAGGTCCAAATTCACTTATGAAAGAAGTTCTGGAACCCTTAAGCCAAATGGAACCTCACTGTCTAAGCCCAGTCAAATTTTCTCTTCACTAAGCCCCATTAGACATCCTACGTGCAGGATGTCTCCTACTATGTTTTGCCTGGATTCTTGCACTATGAATTCCCCTTGATGTGCTGAGTCCACATCTGTTTTTACTTTTTGATTTGGACACCTATAAGCTGGTCAATGGATCAAAAATATGTTCCGACAGCCTGCTGCTAGTCTTGATCAGTCTAATCAACTCCAAATTGGACCAAAATTGACTAGGAGGCTTGCCTCAGGCTATACAACACCTTGCTATGCCCACAGTCAGTATCTGGCTATACCATACACGTAGGATGTCTTTTTGCTCAAAATGGCTTCAAATGTAAAGCACAGACTCCCCTTGAGGTGCTGATCACTTTGGTATGCTCAAAATTAAGTTTGGAGTGCAAAATCACACAGATGACATCCTACGTGTAGGATGTCTTTTTGGCCTGTTTGACCCTAGACTTGACCCACAGCTTCCCCTTGATGTCAGCAACCCAGTGGTATGCTTAGATTTTGGTTTGGATTTCAAAAGTCCCCAATTTTAGCCGTTCTAGCTTTTTTCAGTCAAAAGTACTAAAGTCTGCTTAGAACCCAATTTTCTCACCCAAATGAGATGAAACCTCTCTCAGTCACTCAATATATCATGCAGATCATGCTCATGCAGCCATCCTATGGTTTTGGTCTTAAAATAATGCTGTGGCACAATTTGGGTAGGATGTCTGGCAATTTCAGTCTATCTGGCCTTATCTTGTCAAGATATGGTCAAATTTCCACTTTCCAGGTGAAAATAGGGTAAAACCTACCTCCTGAACACACTAGTCAACTCAAAATTCCAAAATTCCCACTAGATTAGCCTCTAGACATCCTACGCGTAGGATGTCTCCTGGCTTAAAATTAAATTTTTTTCCTGACAAAAATGCTCCTCATGCTCTGCAGCTCTATCAGAAACACTCACAGTAACTTTTAGACTTCTCCTCAGCTTTCAAACACACTTTTGCGTCTTTTACAACCTTGTGATGAATCTAACAAGCAAGTATACATGCATGAAGTGCTCTAGATCCTGAATCATGATGTCCTACTTACTCTACTCCTACTCATCATATGAAATGGTGATAATGGTGTTTTGGTTGCTTCCTGGCCTCTCCGGACTCTCAAGCTCTCCTCTCACTATTTCTACCACTCCAACTCCTACTCTTCTAATACCTAAAACTATCTTAGTCTACCTAAATCTACGTAAGTCGAAGGGTCTAGGCCAGACACACGCTTCCTAGACTCCCTCTAAGACCTAGAGAGTCCTCCACCCTCTGGTCGTATCTAAATGAGACTCTTGGCAAGCCAAAGAATCCCTATCCTCAAGGACTAGTCTTGGTCACCTACCTAAGGTTTTCGTCCCTGGCAGCGGCGCCAATGTTGGACGGATACGCCGCGACGGACGTCAGCACAGCGAGAACTCACCTAACAAGATTTGTCAGCTAAGGACGAAGTTCGACCCGTACGCGTGTGGAAGCAAGCATAGGGTGTCAACGTACACTCGACCGACTCCTAACTAATTCTTATTGAGGTCTCTACCCAATGTCTAAGTCACAGCCTTTAGGAGTACATAAGAGGAAACTTCCTACAACGCTTTCTAGAGCCAAACACCCATCAAACAATCTCAAAACACCATAGAACTTGAAGGAGACCCTACTAACACCAATAGGTCGCTCTCCCTAACGTCTATGAACCAAAATCCCCACCCAAAACACCCGGTGCAAAATCACGTAGGATGTCTGGCCGAAATTTGCAAGTCTTTGTTTTTAAAATCTAAAGTGCCTAATGTGTAGCTCTACTCAATGTGAACGCGTGGATATGCTGCAATGCAAAATCGGACAACTATGCTTACCGAATCACCAGATGAAGCTCATAGATGGGGCTTGCAAAACCGGACCGTACACGTGCAATGTAGGTATCAGCGCGTAGCTCTCGTCGGGGGCAACACACTGCACTTCTCCGCACTCGATTTTGACCACCGGTGCGCACGTAGCGTCAAGATGAAGCTCTCACTCTCTTTCATACACAGTACGCTCACTCACAAACTTCAAAACTTTTTAAAATGACAAAAGGTTTTTTCATTAAGGTCAAAAAGTGGTATAAATACCTTACAATTCTCCAACCCTAAAGTTCCAAATTAAACATCTACTCAATCTAAATGTCAAAACTGGGATACAATCTGGAAACTTATGTAAGCCCCAATATTTACAAGGTGAAATGTCGGGTTTTCTCAAAAAATAAATAATTACAAAAAATGATGATCTGCTGAGCCGTCATTGTCCATAGGGTGTGTCCAGCTTCTAACAATGACTCCATATGAAGCTTGTCAAATGTATTTTTGTTGGTTATAGTGTTGAAAGCAAAGGTTACAAGTTGTATCATCCGCAAACAAAGCGTATCTTGGTTTCATGAGATGTTGTATTTGTGGAAGATTCTGTTCAACCCTTGCTGTCATGTACTAGAGATAGTAATGTAAGATCACATGACATTTATGACACTTTGTTGCCTCTTTTTAGTGATGGAAGTTTGAATGTAAATTTGAATGAGGCAAATGTACAACATATGGGGGTTTCAAAAAACGTTACAAATCAGCCTATTACTAATGCAGATGTACATGATGTACTTGATGAGGAAAGGGATGAGAATGAGCAGTCTAGAGGTATGCCAAAATTGTTATGACTGTACAGAACAATTTAAACATCCACCTCACAACATGGGTTTGGTAGACCCGAGTTGGGGATCCATTGGCACTGATATCTGCCTGGGTTGCTAACTACGTTAGTCATTTGGTTACTGAAAGATCTTGAGCAAAATGTTACTACCTGGTTCAAACTTCTTGTTACTACATGGTTTTTGGCAGTTGATGCTGGCCTTTTCACATTTTTGGTGGTAGGTGTATGAGTATAGCGTACGGTGGTAGCTGAGTCTATTCACCTTGTAAATTTAGTAACGAGAATTGCTTTTCAACACTTTTTCTCCTTGTTGAGTAGATGCATAAATTTTGCATTTAGTGTTAGTGCTTTACTTTGAACCTACACCAATGCTTTTTTAAAAAAAGAGCCTTAATCCTCATGTGAGGGTCTCGAATGAGATGGCAGTGGCCTGCACTTTTGAAAATTGATTCAAAGGAGATTGCTGTCCAATTTTTCCTAGAATTAAAAGATGAAAAACATTATCATAAATTAATGGCTCAGTCTTTAAATTTAATATTATATCTATGTTATGATGTTAGTTTTTGTTGTAGTTTTTGACAACAATAACAAGGGGAGGGAGTCATTGACACCTCTCTTCCCAAGTAATGCCAGTTTTGACAAGCTTGTGTTTCTTGGATGGTGACAAGTAAGAGATTCTTTTCTTGGGATTACAACAAAAACTGTAGCAGTAACAGAAGATCGTCCAATGTACCAAGTGGATTCTTCTCCATGTAGATGTAGTGAAAGCTCATCCCAAAGGGTGGGCACATAGAGATACAACACTAAGATATTTTATTGTAGTGAAAGATCAAATATTTGAATTAAATGATTGTTACCATATACATGTAGTAGTGATGTGTGTGAACACACTAGGACCGCCGGGGCATTTTTTCCCTCTTTAGGAGGTTTTTTCCTCCGTGCATTGTATATACGCCCATCACTGTAGGGCTATCAATATTTCCATTGCACACTAAGTAACACACTCTCTATTGTGTGCCTCGAGCTTCCTTCGTCTTCTCCAAGCTCTGTGTGTTTCTCTGCAACCCTAATTCCAACAATGATTGTATTATCCATTAGATACAGAATGCTGTATTGGTGTATATGAAATGATAATTGAGGTTGATGAAATCTTGCTTTAAAATATTGTTATTTAATATATTATTTAATACAATTGTCTAAGTATGGTTTACTTATGAGGGGATTTTCATACTTAAACACACACACACACACACACACACACACACACACTTATTGTGTGAAGTGCAAAGTGCAAGAACTCCATCTCCTTCTCCAAGCTTGTTGAGAAGTTGAGAGCCTACACCGACACTCTTGGCTATGGAATGCAAATCCAACCAAGAGCCATGCTCCAATGCTTAAGCTTTCCATCTTCTTCATCTTCATTACTATGGTATTATGCTATACTAAGTAAGAAGAGGGATGATAAGTGAGGAACTATTTCTTTCTCCTATGAATGTTTCTTCTTCCGCTTCCTATCCTCATTCCCCGCTAGCTCTCTCCACCTTTGAAGGTGTTTGAGGACTTGGGACTGAGGCCAGGGATGGTTGATGCATGAAGCTTTCCATCTTCATTGCATCACCTAGGTCACAAGGAACACAAAGATTGTATTGTACCAAGTCTCTCTTGATGTGAGAATCTATAATACAAAAGCCTATTGGAGGGGAGATAGGATCCACATAAATCCAGTCCTCACTGTTGTCAAGTTCTCTAACTCTCTCTCTCTCTCTCTCGCAAAAGTATTGTTCATGCCAAGTTAATTAAGTATAAATGCCAAGTTAATTAAGTATAATGGTTATGTTGCTACCACTAATTAAGTTCACCCTCTATGTTCTCAAAGTAGTCTCATGAAAATGATCACTCTAATTCTCTTAATTCTGTTATTCTCAAAGTTCATCAACCATTTCGATTACATTGGTATCAGAGCTATTGGTTTCTCTTTTCTTACTTAAGAAGAGAGGTCCTTAAGTTGTCCATGAAAGTTTGGATCTACTCATTGCAATAGGGTAAATGGGGCAAGGATCTATTATCTTGGTTGAGAAGGACTTCATTCGAGGTACACCATTGGGAACTATAGTCTTAATAATGGAGTCTCTCGGGGCTTGCCTTTGGCTTAACCATTATTGAGCTACAAGTAAGCTCAACAAGAACCATAATCAATCGAGCAATGTTAGACCCTCTCCACTAGTGTTTGCAATCAACAGTGTCTAAACCACGGGTGTGGCTGGTTGAGAACATATTTTCAACGATAAAGAAGAGTAGCGACTAAGGTTTTTGAGGGTACCAAAGCACAAAGTAAATCTATACATAAGTATAATTAGCATGGCTGACAATAACCAAGAGAGTAGAATGAACATTGATAACTTTGATTTTGCACATGAAGGTGCTAATGATGATGCCCCCATGTTTGTTAATTACCTTGTTACTAGGTTGCAGCAAGCTATGGGCAGCCCTGCTTTGCAAGCCAAAGTTACTCTAACAACTTCGTGCCTATGGGATTTCCCTTCCTCTCCAAGAGGAGAGAGAGCTTATGAGGCCTCTTGATGAGACACCCAAAAGAAGACTCTCTCCCATACAAGATGAGGAATCAAAAGAACAAGAAAGTAATGAATCCCTAAGTTCCTCTGAAGATGTGGCTCCACGAAGACGGCGGTCTAGATGCTCACCAACTCCTCCCAAGAGGAAACGGTCAACCCACAGTCCTTCTCCTTGTCACTCTAAAAGGGAAGAGAGGAAACAAAGGGCAAGAAAGAGGTCACCCTCTTCTCCTTCTTCTTCACCTTCCTCCTCTTCCGACAAAAGTAGCAGATATTCTCCTAGAGAATACAAGAGGGGAGGACATTGCAAATTTTATCCTGCATGGCGAAGGTCCTAAAAGCTTAAGAAGTTCAAGGAGGGAGGAAAGAGTATCTCTTTTCTCACCTATGATGGCACCTTTGGTGCCACCGACAAAGTATAGGCCTTCATCCAGCTATTTGATGCGGCCTTTGGAGACGAGGGCTTCATGGAGTCCCCCAAGCTACGCCATGTAGCTATGCAGTTCTAGAAATCTGCTTGTCAATGGTGGTCTAGTCTTTGTGGCAACTACGAAGCCCCATAGACATAGGAAACTCTACGAGTTTCCATCATGAAGCATTTCCTTGCAAACAAGCGATGCAAAGGACAAAGTGGTTACCAAATGGCGGAGTTTGAAGCTGTTCTCCAACAAGTCTATCCACAAATATGTGGAAAAGTTTTGGGATTTACATCTCAAGGCTACTGCCATTCATAAGATAGACTTCACCAAGTAAGAGCAACAATTTTGTGTTGGATTACCTAAAGAAATGGCTGAGTATGTCAACTCTCAATGACCTGGTTCTATTGTTGAAGTAATCCACCACACTATGGTTGCTTTGTGCATAAATTTCCAACAAGAGGGGCTAGAAGGAATGCCAGGCCCATGGAAAGCAAAGACAAAAGTGATGCAAAGGGAAAACACAACGCCCAAAATTCTTTCCCAAGGCAACTCCAACTCCAACAACAACAACAAGAATCGGTCCAAGGAGAAGGGAGTTTATAAAGGTTTAAAACAACTCTTTTTTGAAGATCTAGAAGCTTTTCAAAAGGACCACAAATGTTTTAATTGTGGGGAGTAAGAACATGGCTATCATTCTTGCCCCAAAAGAAATGCCCGCAATGAGACTCCTAGAGCTTCCACGATCGAAGCTTCAAAAGAGGATGTTCATTGCAAAGGATCACCTCTCTCTTATGCTTGGGGAAAGGTAAGGGAGCATGATGCCTTCATCTTGTTTGACCCTAACTCTACTCACAAATTCATATCAATGGAGTTGGCCACTAAGTTGGGCATTCAAGCTTTTGAGATGGGAGATACTGTAACTGCCAATGGAGCTTTCAAGGGACAAAAAGCCTATGTTACTCCCTTCATTGGGAAGTTGAGGCTTCATATCCAAAGCTACATCGACAAAGAAGACTTTTTTATTTCTCCTCTCCAACATGAGGATGTTATCCTAGGGGCACCATGGTTCAACCACATGGCTGCCAACATGCAGTTCTCTGAAAGGAGAATCTACTTCACCTACAAGGAAAAGAGCATGTATATAGATGCTAATGAGTTCGATCGTACTATACCACTTGTAAATTCTCTTGCTTTTGACAAATCAATGAAAAGCTCAGTTTTTGCGTACATGATTTTTTTCAAAGAGTCCCTAAAAGGTCCTACTGTTTCATTAAATGTAAATGGTAGGAATCAAGAAGAATTAGACTTGTCTAATTTTCTAAATGGATTCCAAGATGTGTTCATCGATGATATCCCTTTGGACTTACCTCCAAAACAAGGGGATGATGACCATTGAATTGAGATCCTACTAGGAAGCTCACCGCCTAACAAGCCTCCTTATCAAGTTTCCAAAGCTCAACAAGAGGAGATCATGAGGCAAGTATAAGAATTGGTAGACAAAGGGAAGGTGAGGCCTAGGTCTTCTCCCTTTTTTTCTCTAGTCCTTTTAATGAAAAAGAAAGATGGTACATATCGCATGTGTGTGGACTATTGAGCGCTAAACCATATCACTATCAAAAACAGATTTCCCATAACGTGAGTAGAAGATCTGTTTGATAAGCTATGAGGTTTGACCTACTTCAATAGGATTGACCTTAAAAGTGGCTATCATCAAATAAAGATAGTGAATAAAGATATCCTTAAGACCACATTCCGTACAATGTTTGGTATTTATGAATATCTAGTCATGCCTTTTGGCTTGACTAATGCACTGGCCACATTCAATCAATTGATCGAGAAAATAGTTAGACCCTACTGCAAATTCACTGGAGTGTTCTTTGATGATATCATCATCTACTCCAAGTTCTTGGAGGAGCACAAACAACATCTCTAGGTAATTTTTCAAGCTTTGAGGGAGAATAAGCCTTTTATCAATCAAAAGAAGAGTAATTACTTAGGTCATATTATCTCTCAATATGGTATCCGTATGGATCCATCAAAGTTGGAGGGAATAAAAGCATCCTTTAATCCAAGGAATCTACATGAGCTAAGAAGCTTTATTGGTATGTGTGCGTACTATAGACGCTTCATAGACAAATTCTCTCAAATAGCAGGACCATTACATGACTTAACAAAGAAGAACGTTAAGTACTTATGGACTGCAAAAGAGAAAAATGCTTTTGACAAGCTCAAAGAGAAGCTTACCTCCCAACCAGTCCTTATGCTTCTGGATCTCTCAAAGCCATTTTAGGTCCAATGTGATGCTTGTGGTGATTGCCTTGGAGCAGTTTTGCTTCAAGAAGGGCATGCCATAGCATATGAGAGCCAAAGGCTCAATGCCGATGAACGGGTCTTGGGCATATATGAAAAAAAGCTTTTAGCTCTTCTACATGACCTAGACACATGGAAGCACTATCTATTGGGGACTCCATTTATTTTGGGCACGGACAACCAAAGTCTCAAGTACTTCATGACGCAAACCAAGCTTTCCAACAAACAAATGAGGTGGAAAAATTTTCTTTCGCAATTTTATTTTCATATTGCTCACATTGCTGGTAAGCAGTGGCCAATGCACTTTCATGAGACGACCAAGAGTTAATGCAATGTCTATAACAACTCACAATGATCTATCTTCTATGATGTATGAGTATGCTACTAACCCCGACTTTAGAGACATAATGTTAGCCCTTGCATTGGGGAAGAAAGAAGAACCATTCACCTTACAGGATGGTTATCTTTGAAGGAGTACGAGCGGAAGTGCGACGCAAGAGAGAGTGCGAGAAGAAGAGCACAACGATATGGTGAACTCGCTCTACTGTAATGTGTAGAGCATAGTGAGTTCTTATTAGGTTTTAACAAAAGAATATGTGTACATACCTGGCGGCCCACCCACTTACCTGGGCGACCACATTGGGCTTTATACCCCAACAACCTCCCACTTAAAGTCCAATATGGTACTTTAAGTGTGAGAGAAGCTACTATACAAGCTAATATACAAGAGATGTAGAGAAGTGATGTACTACCCTACACCTAACTGCTTGCGAAAATGCGCAAAGCTCTCTGAGGGAAGTCCTTTTGTAAGTAGATCAGCAGGATTTTCTGTGGTGTGAACTTTGACAAGCTGAAGTTGCTTATCCTCGAGCATTTCCCTGATGAAATGATACTTCACATCCACATGCTTTGTCTTTGAGTGATAAACTGGATTGCAAGCCAATTGTATCGCACTTTGACTATCACAATATAACACAGACATCTCTTCTTTGATTCCCAAATTTGTTACTAGTCGATTAAGCCAAATTGATTCTTTGCATGCCTGTGATGCTGCAACATATTCAGCCTCTATAGTAGACTGAGTAACACAACCTTGTAATCTAGAACGCCATGATACTGCTCCACCAGCCAATGTAAAGACATACCCTGACGTAGACCTTTGGTTGTCTAAGTCACCTGCATAATCTGAGTCTGTAAAACCCTTTACACTTAGCTCCTGACTCCCATAGCATATACGCATACTCTTTGTAGCTTTCAGGTATCTCAATATTCCTTTCACTGCCTCCCAATGTTTCTTGCCTGGGTTTGACATGTATCGACTTACTACTCCCACTGCAAATGCAATGTCTGGGCGAGTAGCAATCATTGCATACATCAAACTACCCACTGCAGACGCATATGGAATCTTATCCATTTCAGCCTATTCTTCCTCAGACACAGGACAATCTTGTTTGCTAAGTTTCACATATGGTGGCAATGGAACACTCAATGCCTTTCCCTTCTCCATATTGAAACGTTGCAAAACCTTGTCAATATACTCTGTTTGAGATAACCAAATCAACTTCTTTGATCTGTCTCTCTCAATGCGCATACCAAGTATATGACTTGCCTCACCCATGTCTTTCATGTCAAACGATTTTGCCATCTTTGACTTCAAAGCTGAAATTTCTTCCAAGTGCTTGCCAGCAATCAACATGTCATCCACATACAAAATAAGGATCAGCCAACTGCCATCCTTAGCCTTCTTTGTATATAGACAGTGATCGAACTCACTACGTTTGTAGCCTTGAGAAAGCATAAACTTGTGGAATTTATGGTACCATGCCCTCGGTGATTGTTTTAAGCCATAAAGACTCTTTAACAACTGGCATACCCAATCTTCCTTGCCTTTCTCAACAAACCCTTCTGGCTGCTGCATGTAAATTTCCACATCTAAATCACCATGCAAGAACACTCTCTTGACATCCATTTGGTGCAACACCAAATCTAATATGGCAACCAATGCAAGAAAGCATCTCAATGTAGTCATCTTGACCACCGGAGAGAAGACTTCATCAAAGTCAATGCCATGTTCTTGCTTAAAGCCCTTGGCAACAAGCCTTGCTTTGTACTTTGGCTGACTATCATGAGCGGTGATCTAATACCTGTAAACCCATTTACAGGGTAGAGCCTTTTTGCCCTGTGGTAATTTAACTAGCTTCCATGTCTGGTTTTTATGCAGAGCTGTCATCTCTGACTGCATGGTCAATTGCCAATTCCCGGAGTCCTTCATTTGCACTGCTTCCTTGTAACATGAAGGCTCATTGCAATCAGTCAACATGACATAATTCATAGATGGAAAAAACCTATCAGGAGGTCGCGTGACATGTCCAGATCTACGCACAATAGGTGGCTCAGGCTCAGCCACAACCTATGGTTCCAATCTATCCTGTCCTTGATCCTCTTGAGCCTTGACATTTTGTCTTGCACGTGCAGGTCCATCTTCTTGGAAGACAACTCTTCTAATCTCCTTAACCCTCTCTGGTTTAGAATGATATTTGGATTCATTAAAGTGAACATCATTGCTGCGGACAACCTTTCTGGATTCGGGATCCCAAAGTCTGTACCCCATCTCACCAGAATTACCATAGCCTAGAAATATGCACTTTCTACTCTTTGGCTCAAGTTTGTTCCTAAATTCCTTTGGAATCTGAGTATATGCCTCACAACCAAAGACTCTGAGATGCTTGTATGAGGGCATTTTGCCTGACCATACCATCTCTGGCACTGAATCCTTCTATAAAACCTTGCTAGGAGATCTATTTACAAGATGAACAGCTGTTGATACAGCTTCAACCCAAAACCCATTTGGCAGCTGTGCATTAGACAACATACTTCTGACCTTCTCTTGTATGGTCCTATTCATCCTCTCAGCAACACCATTTTGAGGAGGATTGTAAGGAGCAGTAAGTTCACGTTTTATACCTTTTGACTCACAAAAGTCCTGAAAGGCCTTTGAAACATACTCTCCACCATTGTCAGTGCGTAAGCATTTAAGCTTCTTGCCACTCTGATTCTCCACAAGTGTCACAAACGTTTTGAAAAACACTAAACGCTTCATCCTTGTGCTTGAGAAAGTAAACCCATACTTTCCTCGAGTAATCATCTATAAATGTCATAAAGTAAGAAGCTCCCCCTAGAGATAGGTTAGGCATAGGTCCACACAATTCACTATGAACAAGTGCCAACTGTGTATCTCTTCTACTGCTTCTATGCTTATGTGGCTGCTGTGTTTGCTTACCATACAGACAATGTTCACAGAATTCAAAATCATTAAATGAAAAGCCAGGCAAATAACCAGAACGAGACAAGATTTCCATTCCCTTCTTGGACATATGTCCTAACCGGCTATGCCACAAAGAAACGTTTGGCTGCTCGGTTACATTGATTACATTTTTAGAGACATTTGATACATAAATCATGTAAATTCCTCTAGACTTTACTCCATGTGCTACTGTCATAGAACCCTTGGATATCTTCCACATGTTCTGTCCAAAAATGGTGACGTAGCCAGTATCATCAAGTAAACCTGTGCTGATCAAGCTCTTTGTGATTGCGGGAACATGCCTCACATTCTTCAGCGTGAAAGAAGAGCCATTCTGAAACTTCAATTGAACATCTCCAACACCTAAGATCTCACATGTCTGCCCATTGCCTAGCCGAACATGATCTTTAGTGGTCACATAAGAAGTAAACCACTCCTTGTTTGGAGACACATGAAGTGATGCCCCTGAGTCTATTATCCAGTCACTGAGTGCATTTCCATCAGATGCTGTAAGAAGAGCTGAGTCCATTGTATTCTTCAAGAAGTAGATGTCCCTTGACACTAGACTGTCATCCTCTGCAACAGTGTTTGTCACATTTATTTCTTAAATCTTCACTGAGGACTTGTTCTTCTCACCATGGTCTTCAGCTTTCTCTTTGCCTTTTTCTGCTTTCCATTCTCTGCAGTCTCTTTTCATGTGACCCTTCTTGCCACAATGGTAGAATTCTATGTCACTCTTGCCTTTAGCAAGAATTACTAAAAGCTGTGCGAAAAGTGTCCCAACTTTCCGGAGGTTCAAACCATCTGGAGGTGCAGAATTACTCAAAGCTGTGCGAAAAGTGTCCCAACTTTCCGGCAATGTGATCAACAGGAACATAGCTCTAACAGGTTCATCAAACTTGACACCTTGAGCTGACAACTGACTATAGATTGTGTTGAATTCATTCAGATGATTGGAGATAGGTGTCCCTTCTTTCATCTTCAAGTCAACAAGCTTCTTAAGCTAGTATACCTGTGAAGCTGCACTCTGCTTCTCATAAAGATCACTCAGCTTTAACCATGCTTGATAAGCCGACATCTCGTCTGCTACATTGAAGTAAACACTTTCTGCCAAAGTCAGCATAATGGTAGAAAGTGCCAATTCATCCATTTCGCTCCATTCATCTTCGTCCATATCTTCTGGTTTTATCCCCTTGAGATTTATAGGTTTTATCTGCTTCTTTTGTACCAACACGTGCCAAATCTGCTTCTTCCACAATGGGAAATTGGTTCCATCCAGCTTCTTGATATTGTAAAGAGCAGTGTCCTGTGATCCAGCCATAGCTACGCTTCACAGTGGTTTACTTTCCTGGGAAAAATTCGGCAGAGTTTCCCCTGTAAACTGACCTCTGAACCAATATCAACCTGTCAAATGAACCAAGAAAGCTTCAGATTCTGCATAAATTTTGGCAGAGTCTCCTTTGTAAAATGGCTCTGGTGTACTCAAAAAACAGACCAAAAAACAGCTCAAAAAACACTGTCTCTCTGACACTGTAAGCTGTGGGTAAACCTGTCCTGCACCTGTACTGTCTCTCACTGTCCTATAAGCATAAACTGCGACAATGCCTCAACGGCAGTAAAGCAAAGATGCAATCCCAACTGTCTAACTCACAGTCAATACATCCTAGCTGCCTATCTAAGGGTGCTCGAGGGATCGCTCCAAGACCTGTATCACCGAAAGGATCTCAACATTCGAGAATCCCCCAGCTCAATAAAACCTCACTCGACCCTCAACAAAGGCTGCAGTAAATCTGCCAGTACATAGACTTCCCACAAAGTCATACATCCACAAATTTCCCACTGTATGCTGTAACCGCTGCGGCGGTTGTTTGCTGCGTGACTCACAGCCAACAAACCCTCAACAGACATGCATCATCTCTGACAATACATCCCATGTGGAAGTACCTGCAATGTCAAGATGAAATATGGAATATCAAGCAGCAAACACAAGCTACCTGATGAACTAGTGGATGTCGCCTACAGTCTGTGTGTAAATGCGCCCGTGTCGTATGTGACACGCCTCCAAGAACTGTGAGCCGTCCTTCGATGTGTAGACAGCCACAAATCAACACTCTGGGAGTGTCGATATCCTCATCACCTGCAGTCGTAGGCCAAAAACCCCAAATTTGCAGAGTCGGATCTGCACCCGTCGAGACCACGTAGTCGAAAAAGGCCTGCGCAGACCTTTGTCGAAGCCGAACGGTGGCCGAGATGACCTCAGAATGAAATTCTGACAACACCAAGGCCTTCAGGATCTCCCACGAGATTTGGGGCCGTGTCTTCGCCTGTCAAATTTCACTCCAATCTGAGTTGGTGACTCTAGCCTCCTGCAGTGCTGCCGTGAGCCTCGATCTGAGCTCTGATACGAGTTGAAGGAGTACGAGCGGAAGTGCGACGCGAGAGAGAGTGCGAGAAGAAGAGCACGACGATATGGTGAACTCGCTCTACTGTAATGTGTAGAGCATAGTGAGTTCTTATTAGGTTTTAACAAAAGAATATGTGTACATACCTGGCGGCCCGCCCACTTACCTGGGCGACCACATTGGGCTTTATACCCCAACAATCTTCTCCATGGAAATTAGCTATGTGTTACCCACTCCCTTTGTGAATCCCATGCTCCTCCCTATGTGGGGCATAGAGGCATTCAATCTACTCTTCGAGGAGTAGAGACGTACTTCTATTGGCCTACCATGAAAGTAGACATTCAAGGTATGTTTCAAAATGTGTGATATGTCAAAAGATCAAGTATGATAGAGGGAAGAAACCTGGATTACTCCAGCCATTGCCGATCCCTAATTCACCATGGGAGAGTATATCCATGGATTTTATCTTTGGATTACCCAAGTCTATCCATGGGAATATGGAAATATGGACAATAGTTGACAGGTTTAGCAAGCAAGCACACTTTATTCCTGTCAAAAAGACTATTAAGGCACACCAAATGGCTACCCTCTTTATATCTCAAATTTTCAAACACCATGGATTGTGAACATCCATCGTGTCAGATAGAGATCTTAGAATGACCAATAATTTCTAGAAAGGTCTCTTTGAAATCTAGGTACAAGATTGAATTCTCTTTGGCCTATCATCCACAAACGGATGGCCAAAGTGAGATAGCCAATCTTATGATTCTTGATCTACTAAAGACTTATGTTACCGAAGTAGATCAACGCACACAATGGGAGAACTACTTACCCCTTGTAGAGTATGCATACAATGATACCGTCCATACTACTACGAGAAAGGCACCTTTTGAGATTGTAGAGGGAAGACCTAAAAGTTCCTTGCTACTTAAAGTACATGGGGAAGATCTTCGCTGCCGATGAGTATAGCCGTGACCTACAAGAATCTTTTCAAAAGATTAAGGAGGTTATATTCATCTCTCAATTAAGGCAAAAATCTACTACTGACAATCGTAGAAGGGCCTTAGCATTCAAAGAAAATGATTGGGTCTTACTCAAGTTTCTGAAGGCTCGATTAAGGCGAACGACACGCAAAAACCTACGGACCATCAAAAGTATTATGCTAAACTAGCAAAAATAACTATGGTCCTTTTCAAATTTAGAAGCCAATCAATGAGGATGGCTTATCAACTCAAGATGCCCAACCATTGGATCATACACAATGCTTTTCATGTGAGCCTACTTAAGCCCTACAAAAGGAGAGCCACCAAGTGAACCAATTATTGAAGACCCAGAAATCAAAGACCAACAAGAGGTGCTACAACCCGAAGCTATCCTTTGGCATAAAGACAAGGTACTACGACATGGTAAGATTATCCAATGATATCTTAGTAAGTTCAAAAATTATTCTTTGAAGATGCCAGATGGATGAAGGAATATAGCTTAAGGATAGTACGAACCTTGTCAATGCTACATTAGAGTAAGCAAATGTACATGTTTCTTTTAAATGATCAATGTTTTTGTCTTATAAGATCAATTCTCTTTTTATTGTGCACAAACTTAAATAATATGCATGCTTAGAATCATGTTTGTGATGACGACGTCTCTCAAACACCAAGTAGAATTTGTCACTCGTAGAATTTGCCACTCTACTTTGGGATAATGAAATGGACTAACGAGTAGATATGCTTGTGGCAACTACATCTCCCAAGCACCAAATGGATTAGTCATCCATATGGAATGATTTCACAGGGTAAAAAGGGATCCTTTACCCACTAAGAAACATCGACTAATGACTAAAAATTTATCTCTTCTACCTCATAGTCAAGGGCGACTATGATGTCAAGAGAGAGGTAATGTCATAAAATCTAATATCTAACCAGTCCCTATGATTTTCTCATATTAAATTGATCAATTAATGTGGGAGAATAAACCCCGGGGCAGTCACTTATCAAAAGACCCCTATATCACGTGCGTTCAAGAGGTAATTAATAATACCCCAATATACATACTATACTTACACTGTGAGCCTATTTAACAAACCCCCACCCCCCTCTGTATGTATACATTTTTATACATTTTGGTCTTTTAATAATCCTCTCCGGTTAACTCACGTGATATCATACACATTCTAAAAAGTGACCGCCCCAGGGAATAAACAAGAACAAGGGTAAGAATATAGACATGTGCTTATGGATCTATCAACACGGGGCCAAGGTGAAAAGGGGTCCAAATGAGAGATGGTCTGTCAAAGAGCAAGGCTAGCTAATGGAGCTTAAAGACCATAGGGTTAGCTTCATTAAAGACCTCCAAAGGTTAGTGTTAAAAAGTCCTTTGAACTTAGGCAAGCTAGGACTGTACTTGAGGTGGGAACTTGGCCCAAGCTTGAGGTGCTTGTCGTGCTTGCTGACTAAGGTGCTTGAGGTGCTTGTCATGCTTGCTGACTAAGGTGCTTGAGGTGCTTAATGACGAAGGTGCTAAGGTGCTCCATGAGTAAGCTGCTTAAGGGGTTCAAGGTGTTCCCAAAAGTCAACAAGATCCCTAATCAAGGGGAGGAGAGCCCTCATTGTAGGAGCTAGAGAGAGAACATACACACCCTCACACCAAGTCAAGCCTTTCCTAATGAAGCAACAGAGACACATGTCAAGTTCCTCTTCATGTTTCCTTCATGGTGTGCCTAAAGCCTATTGGTTGGCCTCTCAAGGGGTCCAATGATAATTTAGCTAATTTATTTTATTAGTTATGCATTTATCAAGTCCTCTCTCTCAAAGGGAAAAGAGGGACACTTGTCCTAAGGCTAGCATGGTTGCTTGATATGCATCCTGCATGTGATTGGCTAGGCTTGTAGGGGTGCAATCATCTTCTAGCATGAGCTACAAGGGGGGTCGAGCAAGGAAGCTAGGAGCTATCTTGCACACACACTCATTGTGTGAAGTGCAAAGTGCAAGAGCTCCATCTCCTTCTCCAAGCTTGTTGAGAAGTTGAGAGCCTACACCAACACTCTTGGCTATGGAATGCAAATTCAACCAAGAGCCATGCTCCAATGCTTAAGCTTGCTATCTTCTTCATCTTCATTACTATGCTATTATGCTATGCTAAGTAAGAAGAGGAATGTAAGTGAGGAACTAATTATTTCTCCTATGAATGTTTCTTATTCCTCTTCTCTATCCTCATTCCCCGCTAGCTCTCTCCACCTTTGAAGGTGTTTGAAGCCTTGGGACTGAGGCCGGGGATGGTTAATGCTTTTTACAAAGTTTGAAGCTTTCCATATTCATTGCATCACCTAGGTCACAAGGGACACAGATTGCATTGTACCAAGTTTCTTTTGATGGGAGAATCTATAATACAAAAGCCTATTGGAGGGGGGACCGGCTTCACATAAATCCAGTCCTCAACTAATGTCAAGTTCTCTAACTATCTCTCTCTTACAAAAGTATTGTTCATGCCATATTAGTTAAGCATAATGGTTATGTTGCTACCACTAATTAAGTTCACCCTCTCTGTTCTCAAAGTAGTCTCATAAAAATGCTCACTGTAATTTTTGTAATTCCGCTATTCTCAAAGTTTATAGGCCATTTCCATTACAAAAATGTGTGGAAGGCATGAGCACAATAAAAAAACCATTACCTACATGAGTTTTTTCTTAAACTCACATATAAGACACAACAAAGGATAAACAATCACCTAGGCATTTTTTTGGGATCAAAAATCATATCATTTGTGTAGTGGTTTTTGCACACTACACATATACAAGCTATAACTGTCAAAGTAAAGGCCGGGTTAGAATTAGAAGTGTGAAAGTGACCTACAAATTTCACATGTAATTTCCACAAATGCAATGTTGTATAATATAAATTGGGCTCATGAGGAGCTCCAAGTTGTAAGAACAAAGAAATTTGTGAATCCTAAGCGAATAATTTTGTGATTAAGTGCTCGCTAGTTTTGGGCTCTCAAAACAATGCTTATAAAACCCTAAGTATAAAAACCTTTGCAAGAGTTGAACTCACCTTTTGGAGAAAAAGTAAGCTTGGAGCTTGGCTATGGTGTCTCTCTCCGTCTTCTTCACCACTAACTTCTAGCTACATTTTAACTATGTTTATGTGGGTTGCTTGCATTCTATGCTTGAGCATGTGTGTGTTCCTTGAAATTTATGTTTGATCATGCTTTCTTTTCTTACTATACAAAGTTCCATGGCGACTCTTTCCATGGAGCTGTGAGATTTTGAGCAAGTAGGTCTGTACGCAAGTCTTTTCAATGGGTATCTCACAAGATACCACTTAGCAATCAAGTGCAAAACGTTTGGAGAGGGAAGGGGCTTTTGAGTGAAAAAAAGGGAGAGAAGGGTATGTGGGGGGAGAGAGAGAGAGAGAGAGAGAGAGAGAGAGAGATTCTTTTGGCGGTTCAAAAGGGTGGGTAGTTCAAAAGGGTTAAGGGGCCAATAAAAAACCACCCCCCTTTAGGAGGACTGTCGGGGCTAGTTTTTTTGTGCACTTTCGGACCCATTGTGAGACACAAATGGGTGAGAGTTGGGGTGGACAATGTAGCCAACTTGCAATCGTGGTCATTAGATCTTGGGTTCAAGCCTTGTTGGGACAATGGCTCTAAATGCCCCCCCATTCTGGTTTCCTATTTACACTCATTTTTTATACACATAAAAAATGTTGTGCGGGCGTTCTTCGCCTGTATAAATGCAACTTGATTCCAGATTTTTGCTACTGGTAGAGAGGATCTCGATCTTCATTTTGAGCGTTTAAGCACTCGATTCTGTTTAGTGTGCTTTCCGGAGTGTGTGTTTCCTCTTAGGTGGCCTTAAGTTGGCCCCTTTACCCTATTGTCATGCATAAAATTTCTCTTCGCAGTTTCTCTCTCTCGCTTTGTCTGTTGTGCTCATCTAGCGGCACAAGAGCAGGACTCCAAAAGCCCTTAGTGCTCGCAGATTTGCAACAATGCTGGCCATGAACCGCTCTCTCTCCCTCTTTCTCTTAGCGCATGAGCACGAGTTCAGTGGAAGCTTTGTTGCACCCGAGTGTCTACAGGCGGAGGGGCATAGAGTGTGGGCAAATGGGCGTAGAGGAGGTTTGTGACGCTGAGTACCAGGCACGGCAAGAGCTCTGATGAGGAAGCATCCAAAATATACGTGTGTGTGTGTGTGTGTGTGTGTGTGTGAGAGAGAGAGAGAGAGAGAGAGAGAGAGAGAGAGAGAGAGAGAGAGAGAGAGAGTGAGAGAGAGAGAGATCGCGTGGATGTCTAGTCTCTCTCTCATACTCTATTGGGCTCATGTAGCTGCCAAGAAACACTGGCAAAGCTAGTTGCACCAAGAGGGCGGAGGGTCTCTCGGACTCGATTAACGGGGCAATGGTATTGTAGAAGTCAGGTTGCCTTGTGCCTCCCTCTCTGTCTCAATTGGGGAGTTGTTCGGCTACAGGTTGTATGTAGAGCAGCTCGCTCCAGGGATCCATGTCTCTCTCTCTCTCTCTCTCTCTCTCTCTCTCCCCATTGCAGACTCGCCAGCGAGAAGGGATGGGGCGCAACTCACAAGCACAAAGAGTGGGCGTAGGTTGCGGGGCACCGCATGGAGGGAAGCAAAACGTGAGGAGCACATGACGGGGGTCGCACGGTGCGGAGGATGACGCCATGCCAAGCTGAACGGATCGAGGGGGGAAGATGCAGACAAAGTAGGGCAAGCGTTGTAGGGCCGCATGGAGCCAGCAGCAGGGGGGTTGATTGATTTCTCACTTGCTAGCTCTACCTCTGTCTCTCTCCACGCAGGATGCAAGGGGAGCGCAGAATGCAAGGAGCATATGACATCAGCCTGCGCCCTTTTTCCTTTGGAAAGGAGGGAATGGTGCAACGAATGTATCTAGATTCCATTTAATGAACTTGGACCGAGTAGAAGTCTGTGGTTGTGAGACCATATCTATGCATGTTTTTCTAGTTGGCTCCATGTGCATGCGTTCATGCATGTGTGTGCATGCATGTGCACTTGTTGAGAGAGATGAGTGTAGTAAAAATTGTAGGAAAATGCATATGCATGCATATATGTAGAATATAATTTGTTACTCTACCAATCTATTAAGTAATAGAAAAAGGTACCACTAAAGCTTACGATTCCAAAAGTAAGTCAAAATCAGGGGAAGAGAATTGTGTGGCCATGGTAGTATAACGTTCACACTCACTAATCAAATATGTTAATCTTGCAAACAAGAAAGCTAACCCTAACCTAGAGGGAGGAAGCTATCTACATGATCTTATTCGTTGATCTATGCTTATGTCTCTTTCACTAAGATTTTCTTAAACTTTATTTAATTTGATGCCTTTGTTGCTTTCTAGCTGGTTTGTGGTGGCACTTTATAGCCTATTATTTGTGGAAGTGGTCTCTACAAACTCTTTTGACCTAGAAATAAAATGTTATTGGTCCTAACAGCTTGCATTTTGGTAAGATAATCCTCTCTACATAGATATAGAAAATAACCCACCCAAACTTTCAAATGAAGCACAAAAACAAGAGAAACATCACACTAGGCAATACATTTTTAATTTTTAATTTTTTTTTTGGGTGTGTCTGTGTGCAAATAAGTGAAGTGTTAACAACTATTGACGACCACATGGCAACCGACGGAGGCCGGGAGCCATGGTGGGAGTCAGTACTATTATGGGAATAGTCATTAAATGACCATTCTAGGCCGTCAAGATCGCTGGGAGGGGACCCAAGTACAGAGACTCAAATTATCTGATACAGTGGTTTAGTTGCACAGCCTTGCACATTCCTTTTGTCTATGCTCGCAGGTCATTGTCCAGTGTCGAGTTGCCATACAATCATTGGCAGTGATGATTATTCTCAGCACTATCATTGGCAGTGATGATTATTCTGAGCACTGAGTTGTGATGCGATCATTGGCAGAGATGATTATTCGAAGCGTTGATTTGCCATGCAATCATTGGTAGTGATGATTGGTAATGATTGGAAGAGGTAGCGATCATTCCACATACTGAGTGGACACCTACTATTGGTCAACTTTGCCTCTCAGATTCTGGGTGATGAGCTATCGTTCATCCAACAGCCCTCCACACTGATTCTATCCAGTAATGGCAGTGGGATGGACGGCTAGGATGGCCTACCCCCCGACCAGCGACCTTGATGGAGTAGGATGAGGCGTTGTACAATTACTCTTCTACTCATGAGCACGTCTAGATTAATTACAATAGCTCAATGTTGTTAACGACAAGTTTTATAATCCATTTCTAGGTGTTGAACACTATCAATTCAAACATCCAAGGTGTCACCAGTTTCTTGTGTTGTGCATCTTCTCTCTCTCTCTCTCTCTCTCTCTCTCTCTCTCTCTCTCCATAGCAAGCAACTCAATGTTGACTCGACTCACCTCACGAATCCATATCCCCAGACACTAGTAAGTCGACTGCCAATGTGTTGAATTGCAACTTTAACACTAAAACAATGTTAAACCATTGATTTCATGAAATGATAACCCCAAGAATGAAGAATCTTAGCGCTCCAACCCTATATTACCTCTATCAAGGATCGAATTCGATCAAAATGTGCAAAAGGAGGTAGCATTTGACGCTTATCTCTACTAGATCAAAAAGCAAAGTTCAACTCGCTCTCTTACCAAATTGGAGCATACTCACAAAGAATGACTCACCATCATGAGCTACACGTAAAAACCCAAAGGTACCAACCAAAGTATCTCTCTTTACAAACTTAGGGATGCACTGCAAACCAATCTGTAGAGCCAAAGGCATTGGTGAATGCTTACAAATTAATCGATGGTGATGAAAATGATGGCTAGATGCTTATTGATTATATAGTGGTTTTACAAGAGTCAAAGAGATTTGTGGGTGTTACACTCACAAGCGTGCTAGAAGAATACATTTTTCCTAACCAAAGAAAATAAGGGAAAACTTGATATTCTCCCGGTTTTTAGGACAAAAGTTGAAGCTTTTACCGGTAATTACACTAAAACTTGTGAAAATTTCTCAGTTTTCTTCAAGGCAAGCTCAAAATCTAATCAGGATTTTAGGATTTCAACTGGTTAAAATACACTGGACCTCGGTATTTTTCTAAAATTGCTCACAAGCCATTGAGTGCAACAAATCAAGGAGGTCACAAAGATCTAAATCTAGTCAAATACAAGACAAACCTACACCAATAAAAGTAACTACAATAGTTGCTTCAAAGGCCCACAACAAAAGTTGAGTGCTCACAAGCCATTGAGTGCAACAAATCAAGGAGGTCACGAAGATCTAAATCTAGTCAAATACAAGACAAACCTACACCAATAAAAGTAACTACAATAGTTGCTTCAAAGGCCCACAACATCCCTTTACACATGCATACTCCAAAAATAGGTACCTAAGGATCTCCTCAATGCACAAGGCTATTACAAGAACTGCAAAGAGTTGGTTATCAACAAACCCAAGGCCAGTTTCATCAATATCAACATTGCAAGAATATCTTAACACTACAAGGCAAAATAGACCTATGAGAAGCAGCTCCACACCCATAAGAAGGTTGAAAATCCTCTCTAACTTGATAGATAGAGAAAATCAAGTGAACAAAGTTCACAATGCTAAGCAACCATCCACACAAACCATCAAGCTACGGTTTGATTACTTCAAGTTTTACTACATTGTAGGCTAAGAGATCTTTTCGCAAATGAAGAAATGTGTTTCTTCTTCTTCTTCTTCTTCTAGGGTTGTCTCTGAATTTGCATCCTCACTCTCCTGAGCAAGAGTCTCCAGGAGAAGTGAGCGGGAGTCTAACCTCGGAGGGGTCACTTGGGTGCTCAACTTGCATCACCTCTCCCCTCCCTATCTTGCTCAAAGTCGCCCTCATCTTTTGGATCTTGGGTGTCACAAACTAGTGATGTGGCTGTACACACACACACACACACACACACACACACACACACACACACACACACACACACACACACACACACACACACACACACACACACACACACACACACACACTCTTTCAACATGGACAACCCCCAGAAAATCCCTGGCAATGTTGACGTGGCGTTGCAGTGCAGCAGGCCTGAAACTTACGAAAATAATACCACGTGGCAGCTGTACGAACGCCCGCAAAATGCGGCGTGAATTGCGAAAGCTGAGCTGCTTTTCTGGCTACACAGCAAGGCTACGCAATGCTGAAACTGCTTTATTTTATTAAAAGCATAATAGACTCCTGCTTTATTTTACGCAAGGAGTTGAGAGAGAGAGAAAACTAAAGTTGCTTTATTTTTAAAACCTATCTTAGAGGCAGCTTTTTATGGACAGCTTTTCGGGCTCTGCTTTTGGCATCCCTTGTACTCTTTAAATACGTGAGCAGGCCTCTCACAACTCAGAGCATCTAGGTGCAGAGTCTGAGTGTGAGTGCCTACCCGCACTCTTGTACTTTGGACTCAGATTAATACAAAAAGAAATACCGAAAGGGGCGCCAGTCTTTGGGGCCACTAACTCTAGGCACGGAACTCCGCCGGGCCAGTGTCGAATCAATTGTGAACTGTGACCTGTTTTGAAGTGGTTATTCGTGCTGTCGCGCTAGATTCTCGACTTGGAGTGTCCAAGTCTGTTACAGTGGTATCAAAGCATGGCTGATTTCTCTTCTACGGAAAATCCGATCCCTAATTTTTTCCGCGGCACCTATGGCTTCAGGCAAAGATCAGTCGACTCCCTCTACATCCGGAGATGCGGGAAGGGATCACAACAAAGATTCAGGCAAGGAGTACGACCCACCTCGTCCTACTCAGGCGGAGCGTCAGGAGATGGAGCGTCGTCAATTGATCGGCGATGCAACAAAGATGATGCTCAATTTTGCGAAGGATCCAAAATTTGCAAAATATATGAGCGAGACCTCTTTCCAAGAGGTGTGACATGCAGTGGCAGAAAACCACAAAACCACCCCGAAAACCCACTCTCAAGAAACCTCCTACTCCCAAGAAGTATACAGACAAGGAATTAGAAGAGGTGGTTGATGCACGATTTGCTCAGCTTTTTGATGCGCAGAACGAAGCTAAAAAGCACGGCAAAAAGAAGAAGAAAGGCACTGACTTCCTGGGTTATTTGGGTTGTCAGTTGACTTTTGAAAGGCAAGAGAAACAGAAGTAGCATGTTCGATTTGAAGGAGAACCCAGTTCTTCTTCGTCTTCTTCTTCTTCTGACAGTTCTTCTAGCTCATCTGACTCGAGTGAAGAAGACTGAAAAGGCAAAAAGCGAAGCAAAAAGCAATGCTTCGGAAAGGGCAAGAAAAAGGCAAAGAAGTCTAAATCTCGCCCCATGGTTGACAGTTCTATAGAGGACTTGTCTAGTTCGGACTCGGATGATAGCAGCTTTTATGCAAAGAAGAAGAATTTTTACAAAGCCAACTAGTATGACTTTCTGGAAGACAAAAGCAAGAAAGTCCGAGAGTTTAAGGAAGGTGGACAATCAATTAAATTTGGCACTTTTTCTGGTTATAGAGATGCTTCGAAGGCTTTGTCTTTTGTACAGTAGCTTGACATTGCTTTCGCGAAAGGGAGTTACTCAGAGCACTCTAAGATTTGGAGAGCTGCCTCTTACTTCAAGGGGAATGCTCGAACTCGGTGGTCCATGCTTCTATTAAACAAGACTGTGCCAGTTTAATGGCTAAAATTCAAGAACCTTTTTATTTCTTCTTGGCTGACTCGAGAGTATGAACGTGATATATGAACTGCCTGGAACCATCTTCGGATGACCAAGAAGGATATAGTAGGACGCTTATTGCGAGAGATTCTAGAGCTCTTTTCTACCCGCCTCTTCATTCAAGAAGATCTCTTTCAAGGAACAGATTGAGTGGTTTACCTTGGGTCTTCCTACAGAGATCGAGATCACTGCTTGGAATAGAAGTTAGCTTCCATTCAAGAGTTGACGAGTCAAGCGAAACGGGGTTTTTCCATTCACTCTAGCAATTTGACCTACCCCACCGATGAGATCATGACACAAAGAGCCAAACCGACTTCGACAAATGAAAGTAGAAAGAGGAAGAGCAATCAGAAAAGAAAGATGCACGACCCAAGCTTACTCCTCAGGAGAGAGCTTGCTTCATCAAGGAAGGGAAGTGCTTTGGATGCGGGGAAACTGGATATATCTCCTCGAAGTGCCCTAAAAAGGCACAAAAAGAACAGAACAACAAGGATGACGAAAGGCATGAGAGTTCAAGAGTAGCTGAGGAACGTGGTAGAAAAGGTAAGATGAAAACAGGACTTGTTGCAGATTACGTGGATACCGATCCCAGCACGTTGGATGAGAGTACAGAACTTTGCCGAGCTTGGGGCAATGTGAAAGACCAAGAAGCCTTGATCTTCTTTGATGGAGGAGCCAAGGCTAACTTGATTTCACCGGAATTGGCGGTGCGGGTCGAGATCACTCCCAATCTGATGGGACCACTTGTGGAGGGAGTTCTAGCGGCACCTGGTAGGGATGTAGCCATTACACCTCTCATTGGCAAACTTCAATTGCATTGTCAGGGGTATTTGGGGCATGAATAATTTTACATAATGCCTTTGGAAGGTTGTGGTGTCCTCTTGGGAATTCCCTGGTACCACAAGAACAACACCGTGGTCGACTATCGGGTGAGGAAAGCGACATTGACAATAGATAAGGGTAGAACCATTGTACTCGATATAAAACCTAAGGGCGCGTTTGTCCCTATTGTATCGGCTTCAGCCATTTCTAAATTAATGAAATCCAGTCTGTTTGTTTACTTGATTTTTATGAAAGAGTTGAGTGATGAAGATAGGACAAATATGTTTGAACTTGAGAACGCCAAGATCTTCTCCACTCTCATACTGATTGCTTCTCAAAGGGCTTGCCAGGCGAGTTACCACCCGCTCGTCCTGAAGATCATACCATTGATCTGATACCTAGAAGCACACCACCGAACCGGCCACCTTATCATGTGAGCCGAGCCCAAAACGAAGAGATTATGAACAAAGTGAAAGACCTCTTGGAAAAGGGTCTTGTCCAGCCTAGTACTTCACCGTATTGCTCTCCACTGTTGTTGGTTTTGAAGAAAGACGGATCTTGGAGAATGTGCATTGATTATAGAGCTCTCAACAAAATTACAATCAAGAACAGATTTTCGATTCCTAGGATCGATGATATACTCAGCAGATTACAGGGATCCTCATGTTTTATCAGGATCAATTTGAAGAGTGGATATCATCAAATCCGAATTGCACCAAGAGACGTCTACAAGACAGCCTTTCAGACGACTTTTGGGTTATTTGAGTTTTTAGTGATGCCTTTTGGCTGAACCAATGCTCCACATTTAGCCGGATGATGGACAAGAGTTTTTGAGAGTACATGCTATTTCTTGGCACTTTCTTTGACGATATCATTGTTTTAAGGACAAGGCAGAACATAGAGATCATCTGCTTCAAGTATTTCAGGCATTATGAGATCACAAGTTAGTGATTGATGTGAAGAAAAGTGAATTTTTTCTTCCAAAGATACACTTTTTGGGACACATTGTTTCAGCAAGAGGAGTGCAGATGGATCCAGTCAAGATAGAGACTATCCGTGATTGGCCCGATTTGAAGAATATCCATGAAGCTAGAAGCTTTTTGGGATTTTGTTCGTACTACAGGCAGTTCATTCAAAAATTTGTAGAGGTTGCTTCCCCTTTGCATATCTTGACACAGAAAGGAGTGCCTTTCTCGTGGGGACCCACAGAGGTGACTGCCTTTCAGACTTTGAAAGAAAAATTGACTGCGGGGCCAATTTTGACTTTGCCGGACTTGCATAAGTCATTTGAAGTATATTGTGATGCTTGTGGTCGTAGTGTGGGTGCAGTCTTAATGCAAGAAGGCCATGTCATTGCTTACGAGAGCCAATTGTTCTCAAGGCCGGAATTAAAAGCACAGATTTATGTGAAAGAGCTTTTGGCGGTTATCCATGCTCTGCGGCACTACCTACTCGGAGCGGATTTTACTGTCTTTACAGACCATCAAAGTTTGCGCTACTTCTTGTCACAGAAGCAGTTGTCGAAAAAGTAGATGCGGTGGGCGAACATATTGTCATAGTTTCACTTCCAGATTGTCCATGTGCAGGGGCAGAAGAATTTGATGGCAGATGCTTTGTCTCGGAAGCCATTGGTTCTGGCTATTTCTGCGATACACCATAGGAGCTTCGAGGATAAGGTCGACCAGTATGCCACAGATACGGACTTTGCAGACATTTTCATACGGATACGGGATGGGAAGGCAATAGCGTGATATTCCATTCGGGATGGCTACTTGATGAGAAAAACCATGTTGTGCGTTACACAGCCGTTGAGGAAAAAGGTTATGACTGAATGCCACTGTCCACCATTTATGGGTCACCGCGGCATTGCTACCACCATGAAAGGGGTAGAGAGATACTTCTTTTGGCCGAGACTCAAGAAGGATGTGGACAAGTTGGTGCGCAGTTGCTTGGTATGCCAGAAGGTCAAGTTTGACAGGCATAAAGCACAGGGATTGTTACAACCTTTGCCCATACCCACCCGCCCCTGGGAAAGTATTGCAATGGATTTCATTTTTGATCTCCCGAGAACATAGAGTGGTCATAATGGTATCTGGACTGTTATTGACAGATTTAGCAAGCAGGCTCATTTCATTCCAGTGAAGAAAACAGTCAAGCCGGATCACTGAGCGAGACTGCTTGTGGCCCAGATCTTCAGATGACATGGCATGCGTGAGACAATTGTCTCCGACAGGGACCCCAGATTTACAAGTTTGTTTTGGAAGGCAATTTGGGAGAACATTGGCACGCGGTTGCAGTTCTCGTCATCTTTCCGCCCGCAGATTGAAGGGCAATCCAAGATTGCTAATTCAGTGGTTTTAGATTTATTGAAGTCAATTATATCTTGGATTAGAAGACTCAATGGGAAAAGTTTCTATCCTTGGTGGAATTTTCCTACAACAACACGATACACTTTTCGACGGAGAAGGCGCCATTTGAGATTACTTAAGGTGCTGTGAAGGTTCCACCCTTCTTAATCACGAAAGATAAGATTTTTGAAGCCGACGAGTACACGCGTGACTTGGACACGGATTTTTTCAAGGTCCACGAGGCTTTGCAGAAATCTCAGGAAAGACAAAAAAAGGCAGCGGATCACCATCGTCGCGATTTGAAATTGAAGGAGGATGATTGGGTGCTCTTACGTTTTGAGAAGAGACGCCTGAGAAAGAAGAAGGGAAAGGAGAGGCTTTTTCCAAAGCTTAGTATGAGATACTATGGACCTTTCCAGATCTCCAAAAAGATCAATGATGTCTCCTTCCGACTGAAACTGCCAGACACTTGGAGGATTCACATTGCATTTCATGTGAGTCTCTTGAAACCTATTAAAGGTGATGTGCCCGAAGATGGGGAGCCCGATGAGCAAGCCGAAGTGGAGGAAAACGAGGAGATCCTTATTCCTTAACAGATTTTGGCACATAAGGATGAAAAGAATAAGGGTAAAGTACGAAGGTGGTTCTTGGTTAAGTTCAAGAACTATCTGAATTGGATGCGAATTGGATGGAGGAGGAGGACCTAGCAAATACTCCTCAGATTGTGAACCTTTACCTTGAAGCTTTTGGTTTAGCATAGTCTACTCCAAATGGAACTCTGAAATCAGCTTGGCCAGAGATCTAGTGCAGTGGGTTGCACAAGAGGGGAGTTACTCCGCTCCTTTGTCAACAGATGCCTTGATTTTTAGAATACTAGAGTCACTGATGTCTCTTTGAGCTTCAAGGATACTGAGAGCTGACAGTATTTTGTTGTATGACTTTATGGAATGAAATTCCAAAAAATTTGAAACTGATTTGTTCTTGAACTGTTTTTAAGTGCAGGAAGTGATAGGTGAAATGACTGCAGCATTTTGGTCTAAATGATCTCGAATAGACATGGTTGCAATAGGGGTTAGTCAATCGGGCATCTATGAGGTCCCGACTAAGTCTAGATGCGAATGCTAATTGCATTGCCGATAAATCATGGTCTAAGATCGGAATGAATGTTGAATGTCATGTGATGTCCTATGATGTCGAGTGATGTGGCTGTCGATTGGTACATGTGCTATATGTGTGTTCCTAGTGGGTAGGTACTAACAGTCAATGTCTGCTAATACAGTTTATGGCTTCTGTCTGTTTTGTAGGCGTAATTGAGGGCCATTACAATGCTTTGAAGAGGTGGGTATGTCACAAACTGATGATGTGGCTGCACACGCACACGCACACGCACACGCACACGCACACGCACATGCACACGCACACACACACACACGCACACGCACACGCACACCCTTTTAGCATGGACAGCCCTCGGAAATACCTGGCAATGCTGACGTGGCACTGCAGTACGACATGCCCGAAACTTGCAAAAATAATGCCATGTGGCAACTGTACGGACGCCCGCAAAATGCGGCGTGAATTGCGAAAGCTGGGCTGCTTTCTTGGCTACGCAGCAAGGCTATGCAATGTTGAAACTGCTTTATTTTATTAAAAGCATAATAGACTCCTGCTTTATTCTATGCAAGGAGTTGAGAGAGAGAGAAAACTAGAGTTGCTTTATTTTTAAGGCCTATTTTAGAGGCAACTTTTTATGGGCAGCTTTTGGGGCTCTACTTTTGGCATCCCTTGTGCTCTTTAAATACGTGAGCACGCCATTCATAACTCAGAGCATCTGGACACAGAGTCTGAGTGTGAGTGCCTGTCCGCACTCTTGTACTTTGAACTCAGATTATCAATTGTGAACTGTGAACTGTTTTGAAGTGGTTATTTGTGTTGTCGCCGGTAGATTCTCAACTTGGAGTGTCCAAGTCTCACATATATTCAAGCTGTCGATTCGCATCAAGTTTCATGGTGCACCCTTGGATTCGAGAGTGGGGGAGGGGTGACAGAATTCCCGTTGCTTGGTTGGTTGTTGGCCGTTCTGCGCTCACTTGATCTTCTTCATACAGTCTTTTGCTGATCTATGATATTCCTCACCACTCCTTTGTATGGTTGCGAAATTTTGCTTTGGGCCCTACTGGGTGGGGTGGCATTTGGAGCCTATTTTGATTGTCGATGGTTTGTGTGGTTCCATGCTATGTTCAGGTATGGTCTAATGTAACATTCATGGTTGTGTGCTGGGCATGGTGCCTTCTGCCTTGTAGAGGCCATTTGGTCTGTGGTGCCAGCTCATGTTGAGCAGTGGTAGCCTTTGCAGACTCTTGGCTCCTTGTCAAGTTCATTGTTTTTGGTCATTGTCTTCCATGAAAAAAACTATATTCTATGGACTAATATTTGTGATGTTTAATCTAACACTGCTTGGTTGAGATAGTGATGGGAGCAAAGCGAACCCCGAACCCCGACGACCTCTAAAACACCGGGGACCGAATGGCGCGCCTCGAGCCTGTCATGGTAAAGCAAACAAGGGGCACCACCTAGCTTCAGCAGCTAGGACGCAAACAACACACCACCATAACAAAGTTTTCATCCAAGAGAGATGGATGCTTGGGAGTAATGATGAAGAGGAAAGGGAATGAGATCTAGTGAGAGAGAGAGAGAGAGAGAGAGAGAAGAGAGAGAGAGAGAGAGAGAGAGAGAGAGTGAGGGAGGGGTATAGCGGCTTAGTACTTAGGCACCACAAAAGGATGGCGAATCCGCACACCCTTCACACATACACAAGCTCACTCCAAAACACAAGACTAGGTAGCGATTCTGCACACCTCACATGGGCAAAAAATTCCAAGAAAACATACTCACAAAACCTCAAGATTTATTTAGAGAATTAGGCGATGAAATGGGGAGCATAGGGTAGGGGAATGAGAAGGGAGAGAGTGGTAGAGCACATGGCGGATAGGTGGGAGTTGATGGCGAAGACTCGCACGAGGATTATGGCCATCATCCTTCATTTAGTTGACCTTCATCTTCCATAGCCAAGGGTGTAGAGGTCATGCTCAAAACAAGCATGGTGATTGCGGTGATGGTGATGGTGATGGTGTGGGTGTGTGTGTGTGCACTAGGCACACACAGTGCATAGTGTGTTCTTTTGGTGATGTTGTGTGATGGTGACCCCTCTTTATATAGGGGAGGAGGGGAGGGAGAAATTCTAGAATTTAGAAATGAAGAAATCATTATCTACATAGGCCATGTGACTGTGGGCCCCACTTGTCTGGCTGTGTGCATATGTGCCAGAACAGCAGTCTCATGAGAGAGAGACTAAGAGAGAGAGATGGGTTGATGAAAAAAAGTGAGAGGTGACATGGAGAATAAAGTAATTACAAGAGGGGAGAGAGAGGAGTGTGTTCAGAGGTGAATCTGTGTGCAGATGTGTGTGAACACAAGAAAAATCAGGTAACCACCGGGTGGGGATGGGTCTGTGGGCACCTTTTTTAGTGAAACTGAGTGTGTGTGAGTGTGGGGGAGGTTATTTAGCTACAAGACAAGAGACATGGCGCCCTTTAGACAGAGGGGGGGGTATTTGGGTCATGGGATATGATAGGAGAGAGAAAGGGGGGGTGGGGTATACTATTTTGGAAGATAGGGTAAGTTGCATGTGAGTTAAGGTGCATTATTGGTGAGTTAGAATGAATTATTGGTGAGAGGTGGGGTAGCTTGAGGGGAGAGAGAAAGGAGAAAGGATAAGGGGAAGAGAGAGGGGGTTGACCTTTTGAGTGGAGGAGAGGAAAAGGGACACACGGCGGGGCAACAGTGAAGAAAAAGGAGGCAAGGTGGGGATGGGCTGCCCCGCAGGCATGAGGTGGCCTATTTTACCTTTCTCATATATTTACATAATCATACTTTATTTTTTTTCTTACTTTTTCCAATGTCTTTTATCACTCCCTCCCTAAGAGGGGATTTTCATGGGGTGGGGACGAGAGAAGAGGGGTATGGGAGCTTGGCTTGTGAAAAGCCCCCATCATTAGCCCTCCCCTTTTGGCTAGAGGCATTCATGTCTCTAGCTCATCTGTTTGATCATTATCGTCGGAGGTGGCGGCTGATGGTGTGTCCTCATCTGGAATGTCAATAGGTGGAGCCTGGTCAAATCGAAGAAAATAAGGTTTAAGTCGCCAACCATTTACCTTGGTTTTATGAAGTTTTCCATCAGCCTCCATAAGCTGGTAGCTTCCATTGGCATACTTTTTCCTGACGATGAAAGGACCTTCCCATTGAAGTAGGAGTTTCTTATCCTTGCACGTGTCGAAGCGATTGTCGTAGCGGAGCACCAACATTCCTTTCTTCAATTCTTTTTTCCGGGGATGCTCGTTAAAGCTAAGCCGTCTATGCTCTGCTTGTGCTGCATAATAATTTATTGCTTCTTCTCTGTCCAGCTGCAGTCTTTCCAAGTTGATGATGTGATCTCTCAAATGCATGTTGGGCTGTTGAAGCTGGCTTGCCATTACTCTGAGACTTTGTAGTTGCACTTCAATGGGCAAGATTGCTTCCTTACCAAATACTAGATGATACGGTGTGAATCCCAAGGATGTACGAAATGAAGTTCTGTAGGCCCATAAAGCTGGTAGTAGATACTTATCCCAGTCTCCAGGATGATTGTTTACCTGCTTGGTAATAATTTTAGAAACCATTCCATTTACCTTTTCAACTAGGCCATTACATTGAGGGTAATATGGTGAAGAGTGCCTCCTTGTAATGCCCACTTTCTGCATTAATTCTCCTACCAAGTCTGCTGTGAAACCTGGCCCTCTATCAGAGATGATCTCTAAAGGTGTGCCAAACCTACAACATATGTGCTTGTAGATAAATTTAGCTACCTCTACCGCTGTGATTCTAGTGGTGGCTGTAGCCTCTGCCCATCTAGTCATGTAGTCGACCCCCATGATAATGTAGAATTTTCCAGAGTTGGCCCTAGGTAATGGCCCAATGGCATCGATACCCCATTTTTCAAATGGGCCATATGAGAGAATAGGTGTCTGTGGTTCAGGCATAAGTGACCTAGTGCCGGCCTTTTGACACAACTTACATGTTTTGCACCAGTGGTGTACATCACGGTTGAGGCTAGGCCATATGAAGCCTGCCTGCAAGATTTTCCTACTTGTTATGTCTAGGGCAAAGTGACCACCACAAACCCCGTCGTGACAGCTAGCAATTAATCCCGTGATTTCCTGAGAGAGAGGGACCTTCCTGAGTATTTGGTCCTTACCCTTACAGTACAAACCGTCATTGATGAGTCGATACCTTGTGGCCTTCCGCGTCAGCCATTGCTTGTGTCCCTTTGTTAAATCTGATGGGCATTCCCCTGTTTCCAAAAAATTCATGATGTCAGGCAAGGCATCACTGCCTTGAAATAGTTTATTGCTCCAACCACCACTTCCTGTAGTCTTTCACTTGCTAGGGCATCTGCTTCTTGGTTTTGAGCCCTTGGGATATGGTGTATTTGAACTTCTTCAAACTTACCCAACAAGGTTTTTACACCACTTAAGTGAGTCCTTAAACTAGGATTCTTGCATATCCATGCTCCATTTACTTGCCTTACCAGAAGTAGAGCATCCCCAAATACATTAAGGCGTTGTACACCTTGCGAGACGCACCATTGTAGACCCTTGGTTAGTGCTGCATACTCAGCTTCATTGTTAGAATGTGAATCTAACAATTGGCCCAACGAAAATACCTTTGTCCCTTTGTCATCAAAGACCACTATGCCTGCAGCTGCTTTGTCGGACGCTCGCTTGTAGGCTCCATCAAAGTAGAGAGAGTATGCTCCTTCTACCATCGGTGGTACTGGAGGTAATCGGACTTCTCCTTCCTTAGATTGCTTCTCCTTCCTTTCAAAGACTTGGTAGGTCATGAGTCCCCCCAAACTTGCCCTTGTCGTGCTTTCTACCTGTACTGTGTAGTCAAACTCTTGCAGACGAACTAGCCATTTAGTAATTCTAGCAGACACATCCATGTGTTGTACAACATAGGGAAATATTTCATCCGTGGTTAGAATCACAAATTGCTTAGGCAACAAATATGACCTAAACTTTGTAGTTGCAAATCTAAGAGCTAGGACTAAGTGTTCCACATGGTGAAACCTTTCTCTCCTGCTGTCATCATTCGACTAGAGAAGTAGATTGGCCTCATGAAAGATGTCGTCATATCCTTTTGGAGTAGCACAGCCCCCAATGAGTCATCACCAACACTTGAGGTGACATAGAATTTTTCATCCCACTTAGGTGGTGAGATAGTTGGCAGAGTGGCTAAGACCTCCTTTACCTTGTTGTAGTGATGTTCGCTTTCCTCGTCCCAAGTGAAAGTTGATCTTTGAGTGAGTTGTTGCAGTGGTAGAACAAGTTGTGATAGTAGATGTATGAATCTACTTAAGTACCTCACCTTCTATAGAAAAGAGACCAAGTGACGTGCGGTCGTTGGTGAAGGTAGGGCTATGAGTGCGGACACCTTACTTGGGTCGGCGTTGATACCTTTTGCCGAAATTTCATGGCCTAGTAGAATGACTTTACTCTCCCCAATGTGGCATTTATCCACATTTAATTGCCCACCTAGGCTCTGCAACCTGGCCAAACCTTCAGTTACCTTTTCTAAATGTGAAATACGGGAGCTATATATACAAAAATCATCAATGAACACTCTTATGGATGTTCCAAAGAACGGTTGAAAAACATATGTGACATATCTCTGGAATGTGGCAGGTGCATTTGTGAGACCAAATGGCATAACCCTGTATGCAAAACAACCCCATGGCGTGATAAAATTGTTTTAGCAATCTTCCAAGGCTAGCGTATTTGCGTGATAAAAGTGGTTTTTAGCTGATCTTCCAAGGCTATGCGTATTTGAAAGTATCCAGAATAACCATCACAGACGGTATAGCATTCAAAACCCGCTACTTCATTCATAATTTCATCCAAGAAACGGAGAGGAAAGTGGTCTCTCTTTGTAGCTGCATTTAGTGGTTTGTAGTCAACACAGACCCTCCACTTACCATTCTTTTTAGGCGTCACCACTACGGGTGACACCCATTCTGAGTTTTCTACAGGATAGATGAATCCCACCTCCAACAGTTTCCTTACCTCGGCCAAGAGTGCCTTTTCTTGTATATTCATAATTTCATCCAAGAAAACGGAGAGGAAAGTGGTTCTCTCTTTGTAGCTGCATTTAGTGTTTTGTAGTCAACACAGGACCCTCCACTTACATTCTTTTTAGGCGTCACCACTACGGGTGGACCCATTCTGAGTTTCTACAGGATAGATGAATCCCACCTCCAACAGTTTCCTTACTCGGCCAAGAGTGCCTTTTCTTGTATGACCCCCAGTCGTCGTAGCTTTTGCACAACTGGTTTTACCCCTTCCTTCAGCTTATTATGATGTTCCACCACTGTAATGCCTGTGATTTTTCATAGTTGTCAATGAATAGGTTAGGAAATCCCATCAACATTTGCAAAAAACTATCTTTCTCCTCAAGTGTTAATTCCGTAGACAACATACCTTCAACCTACTTCCTCCTAGGCCAGGTGATTTGCTCTCCTCTTCATTGGGTTGCCCTTTTGGTGATGGTTCACCAGTTGTGCTTACCCTTTGTGGATCCTCATAATGATACCCATCACATCAATGGAACTGTCACTTTCGTGGTGGATGTGGTCTCCTCCTCAGAACTGGAAGATTCGCTAGTGGTTTCATCTGCCGATGTTTCCAGATTCATTTGCTTCTGCTTGCCAATCCTCATGTCGTAGTAGATTGTCTCCCCTTTCTTACGGTCATGCGTAGAAGGCCAGTACCCCAGTCCTGTTTTGCCTTCATGGCCATCAACCATGGCCTTCCAAAATTAGTGGATAGCCCTCCCCCTTAGTAGGCATTACAAAAACATCTACCTCTACCTCAGTGTTGAAAGCTTTGATTTTCACGGACTTACTACACCCACACACTTAACTTTTGCGTTGTTTGCCATCTTTGCCTTGCATGGAGAAGGCCTGTCAACCTCGAGCCCTACTAATCGAAGCATCATAGCTTCGCTCATTACACAGATTTGTGCACCTCCATCAATGTAGGTGTTTCCAACCCTCTTTCCTTTTATGTTTACGTCGACAATTGGAAGGATGTCATCCATGTTGCATCCCGAAATTGCTCCGGCTACCTTTGTTTTGGAGCGTCCTTGTACTTACATTTTAGACCATTGTCGCCTTACTTTAGGTACAAGATGTTGAAGCTGTGGCCATGTAATCTTCGATCCTTGCTCTGCCACATCCAATGTTAGATCATAGGGCTTAGAACTTTCCCCTAGCTGGAAGTCGGTGATGCCCAATTTCCGTCATGGCCTGGATGGCCTCTTGCTAGTTTCTCTCTCATGCTCTCTCTCATCATCTGATTGTGTAGCTTTCTCCTCCTAGCCCTTTTCACAGTCATGGCTTCAAGTGGTCCTAAAAAAGGTTACCTTCTCCTTACCCTTGTCCTCTCCTTTGCTCTGGGTGGATCCACTACTACGGCTTTTCCTTTCTCTTCTAGCCTTATGATGTTTACAGGGCGATCAGGTGGTGGGCTGGTGGAAGAGGTGGGATGGATGCTTGTAGTGGTGTCTGGGGTGGACGTAGACGTAGAATTTGTGTGGTGGGGGTGGTGCTCGGGGTGGGGGTGTTCTTTCTCTAGGGGGTGACAATTGGTTCCTCCTACCTCCTCTATTATAGTTTTGTCGTGGTTTGGGACAGTAGTACATACCGTGACCGTCTTCTCCGCAGTTGTAGCAATGATAATCCCTGTATTGTCGTCGTGCTCTTCCAAGGTCTTGATCTCTTTCTTGACTCCTCCCTTGTTGTATTAAGTGGACATACAAATTCTGCAGTTGGTCAGTAATATGGGCCAACATATCTTGTTGATTATCTCTTACCCCAAGAGCCGGTGGTGTTGGTGGTATGGTGGTTGTCTGTAGTTGTGGTCGACGCGATGTCCTGAGTGACTTCAACCTACCGTTTCCCACAAATCCACAAATTTGGACTCATAGGTGGCATATTCTAAAAGACCTCCTGCTTCAAGTCTCTCAACTTGTCCCACAACTTTTCTGAAGTGGTACCTCCCCCAAAGCGCCTCTTTAAAAGCGGTTTTTAAGGGTTCCCAGTCATCCTTGGTTGCTTGTGGAAGTGCATTGTACCATGATCTAGCTTCTAGCTTCATGAGATGCTTAAAGATTCTAACCCGGGATTCATCCGTATCTTTGTTGCTCACTACACATGCTACTTCAAAGTCATCTAGGAAGTCTGTTACCAAATCCTCCCCCTTCTTTCCTTTAAATGTTGGAAATGCTACACTTGCCATGATTACTGAGAGAGAGCTAGAAAGACACACTGCTTAACTTGCAAAAGTTTTTTTTTCTTCTTTACAAGGAGGCGTGTATACCCTCTTATACCAGGACATAGATTAAAACTTCAAACGGTACATTGCCTTGTACCAAAGGTAAGACAAATGGTTGATCTGATGCCAGAACCTCCAAAAACCGCTCCCCACCCTGCATGGTGTCAATGACGTGCTGGTAGTGAGCCTTCAAATCCAGTATTACCTTGATTGAGCGTACACGTGTTGGTATGTGTGATCTGTCTTGAGGTAGGTTGTACTGATTCATGTGAAGCTTAGAGGTGCTTAGTCACTGTCCAAGCTTGTGGGAGAGGGTGGTGTTCTTTCCTGAAACAAACTCAGTAGATCCCTAGTTTCTCTAGTGAGAGTGTGAGCCAATGCTTCCGTTATCTGTGCTGCAGCATCAGGTGCGACTTGAAAACTGACTGTGCTAATTACCTCGGTGACTTGAGTTACCCGATTCTCAAAGTAGAATAGTGTTGATTCTCTATTGTGTAGAGCTCCTTCCATTTTGTTGTTGTGGGTTGGTTGTAGGTTTCAGACATGGTTTCGACCTTCTCCTTCTTCTTCTTGGCACTTGGCCCATGTATATCCACTGGGTTTGGCGTGTTGGTTGACTCTCCCACTGCAAATCGATTACCGTTACGCCTGGCACTCGAGCTTCGATGGAGATGCGGAGTTCGTCTAGTTGTGCTTGGAGCTCTTCTTCTTCTGTCGTCCAATTAGCAAATCCTGCTAGCCATTCATCCATTCACAATAGTTTAGGGGTTTCAGTCTTGTAAACTGAAGGGTTTCATGAAAAGATCCTCAGTGGGGGCACCAAATGACGGGAGCAAAGCGAACCCCGAACCCCGACGGCCTCTAAAAGACCGGGGACCGAATGGCGCGCCTCGAGCCTGTCATGGTAAAGCAAACAGGGGGCACCACCTAGCTTCAGCGGCTAGGACGCAAACAACACACCACCATAACAAAGTTTTCATCCAAGAGAGATGGATGCTTGGGAGTAATGATGAAGAGGAAAGGGAATGAGATCGAGAGAGAGAGAGAGAGAGAGAGAGAGAGAGAGAGAGAGAGAGAGAGAGAGAGAGAGAGAGAGAGAGTGAGGGAGGGGGTATAGCGGCTTAGTACTTAGGCACCACAAAAGGATGGCGAATCCGCACACCCTTCACACATACACAAGCTCACTCCAAAACACAAGACTAGGTGGCGATTCTGCACACCTCACATGGGCAAAAAAATTGCAAGAAAACATACTCACAAAACCTCAAGCTTTATTTAGAGAATTAGGCGATGAAATGGGGAGCATAGGGTAGGGGAATGAGAAGGGAGAGAGTGGTAGAGCACATGGCGGATAGGTGGGAGTTGATGGCGAAGACTCACATGAGGATTATGGCCATCATCCTTCATTTAGTTGACCTTCATCTTCCATAGCCAAGGGTGTAGAGGTCATGCTCAAAACAAGCATGGTGATTGCGGTGATGGTGATGGTGATGGTGTGGGTGTGTGTGTGTGCACTAGGCACACATAGTGCATAGTGTGTTCTTTTGGTGATGTTGTGTGATGGTGACCCCTCTTTATATAGGGGAGGAGGGGAGGGAGAAATTCTAGAATTTAGAAATGAAGAAATCATTATCTACATAGGCCATGTGACTGTGGGCCCCACTTGTCTGGCTGTGTGCATATGTGCCAGAACAGCAGTCTCATGAGAGAGAGACTAAGAGAGAGAGATGGGTTGATGAAAAAAAGTGAGAGGTGACATGGAGAATAAAGTAATTACAAAAGGGGAGAGAGAGGAGTGTGTTCAGAGGTGAATCTGTGTGCAGATGTGTGTGAACACAAGAAAAATCAGGTAACCACCGGGTGGGGATGGGTCTGTGGGCACCTTTTTTAGTGAAACTGAGTGTGTGTGAGTGTGGGGGAGGTTATTTAGCTACAAGACAAGAGACATGGCGCCCTTTAGAGAGAGGGGGGGTATTTGGGTCATGGATATGATAGGAGAGAGAAAGGGGGGTGGGGTATACTATTTTGGAAGATAGGGTAAGTTGCATGTGAGTTAGGGTGCATTATTGGTGAGTTAGAATGAATTATTGGTGAGAGGTGGGGTAGCTTGAGAGGGAGAGAAAAGGAGAAAGGATAAGGGGAAGAGAGAGGGGGTTGACCTTTGAGTGGAGGAGAGGAAAAGGGACACATGGCGGGGCAACAGTGAAGAAAAAGGAGGCAAGGTGGGGATGGGCTGCCCCGCAGGCATGAGGTGGCCTATTTTACCTTTCTCATATATTTACATAATCATACTTTATTTTTTTTCTTACTTTTTCCAATGTCTTTTATCACTCCCTCCCTAAGAGGGGATTTTCATGGGGTGGGGACGAGAGAAGAGGGGTATGGGAGCTTGGCTTGTGAAAAGCCCCCATCAATAGAATACTTCCTTCTGTTGTTTCAGTGGCACGATAGTGCGATCCCAGGGAATGCTAGCTAGAGTAAGAAATCTCCCCTCCCGGCCCCAGTGCATTTTTCTGCACCGTAGCAACATCACACAAGAGAGACTGATCAACATATGGCAGTTGTTCAATTTGTAGGTTGTGCAAAACCCAGCCAGTGATCGTGGACGAGATTGATGAAGGTGCCTAGCAAAGCTATGCTTGGGCAGAGAATGAGAGATAATGACATTCTGCTAAATTAAGAAGCACGAACAAGGTAGCTTTTGTAACTTGCAATGGCTTGAGGCTATAGAGGGCTTGCTATGGAATCCAATATATGGTGAAAAAGCTAAATTTATCTATGATGGTGAAAATGGAATTCTCTGTACATCTGAAGGGCATTGAAAACCCCGATGGCTAATACATTGAAAACATGGCAAGTTTAATGGGCATTAAAAACCTCGGATGGTTACTACATTGTGAGCTTGTATGGCATCTGCATCAACAAGTGGAGTGACACAAGAAGTTTTGGATAAATTCTCACAATAATTCCAACATTGTGACTTACCTCAACATCATGAGCTTCTGCGAAGGCGGCATCATATACCTAGCTAGGTACGATTGGGGGCAGGGGACCGCGGGCCCGATGGGGGGGCCGGTGGTCCCCTGCCCCCAATCATACCTAGCTAGGTATGCGGTGCCTCTCGAGCAGAAGCTCATGATGTTATGCATTGTATGAAAAACACTGAAAAGGCTCTGTTTTCGTGGATGAGAAAATTCATGAAGCTTCTTGTGAGGGATGTATGCTCACTAGAACGGATAGATTCAGTCTAGAGTCCTTTGGAAGGACGATAGGCTAGGTATTTTTTATAGGTGTAGTAGCAAGACTGGCTCACGATACTCACTAGAATAGATAGAGTGAGTCTAAAGAAGAGAGTCCCTAGCCATCATGTGATGAAGAGAGGCAAGGAGACCCCCCACTACCACAGACACACATCATATCGTGATTGGAAACAAAGCATTGAGACGTATAGTGTGGGAGAGAGACATAGACGTAGACTCAATGGAGATGACATCCTGCACATAGGGAAGAGATAAAAAAAATAATTAGGATATAGAAGAGAGAGACGCACCACGGTTGTATAACTAATTGTGGGAATGAGATTCTAAATTTTTGTGTTACATGGTTCTTAAGTTTTACAATGCCCCTTATTGCAGCTGCCACCATAACCACCTACATCATGGCCTTTGGTTTGGCTGCTTTGCACTGTGCTTGTCTTTGTTTGTTTGTTTTTTATTACATTGATTGAGAGGTGAGAGCTTATCATTGGATTTTAATCATTGGCTTTCAAGCAGTTCATTGCAAATGATTGGAGTTAAGGGCTATCAGGGTTTGTATATTTGTTCGTTGCAAATGATTGGTAGCTGAGTTTACTCAATGTCACTATTTAAATAGTGTACATAGGAAATCTTCGTATTTAGTTATCCATCTTGCAAATCTAACACTATCATATAATGGTCGAGCAACTACTCTTTTCACGTGTCAATTTCCAAAATCTGCTAGCTTTTGACTTTGGTGTTGCTCGTTGTTTGGAGCTTCAGAGGGGTGCCATAAAGAGTTTGAAGAAGACATTCTAGTTGACAATGTGTTCAATGCAATCTACCATCTCAACATATGCACGAGACTTGCATAGGTAGTTTTGCCTTCATGAACATCACATCGTCTCACATAGCATCCGCTATGATAGGGTACTACACCCGTGTACTTGCCACATGATGAAATGCTATGATGGTAATGGTGCTCTCTCTCAACCCGCCAATGGCAACTCGTTGATAGACAGACAATCAATGTAGAGAGGAACACCATGAAGGCATGGAAGAGAGAGAGAGAGAGAGAGAGAGAGAGAGAGAGAGAGAGAGAGAGAGAGAGAGAGAGAGAGAGAGAGAAGAGAAGAAGAAGAAGAAGAAGAAGAAAAAGAAGAAGAAGAGAATTTTTAACGTCGTGGGAAACTATCCCAAGAGACCTAAAAGATCTATTTGACAAGAATTGAACTCAAGACTTGTTATGAGAGAGAGAGAGAGAGAGAGAGAGAGAGAGAGAGAGAGAGAGAGAGAGAGAGAGAGAGAGAGAGAGAGAGAGAGTTATTATCGTCCTTGGAGGTCAAATATAACCTATGGGACCAAATATACATGTGATGTAGTATGTGTATGCCGATGAGTCATTCTCGATGCTCCAAAATTGTGATGACAAGAGTTGCAATGGAGAGCCCACACTGTGGCCAGGAGAGGAAAGTGTGTAGGTCTAAGTCATGACTAAAAATGTGAGGAAAGCAAGTTTGGATGTGACCAAAATTTGAGCACTCTAGTAGTCTGTGGTACAGAGACTCTCGAGCTTGCAGTGAGCATAATGTGCATAAACGATTTGACTCTTTTCTATTGTCCTAACGCCTTGTCTCGCATCAAAGGGAGTGGGAGTTTAAGCCAAATGGCTACGATAGTGCGTATCACTGACAAGAGGATAGGCTCAAGCATGAAACCTATTGAGTATGGTTTCCTCTTCTAGCGAAGAACATGGTTTTGTAGTTGGGGGCAATATAAGTGGTGTAATGTATGACCACCGGCTTCCTCTCCCAAG
>NC_140944.1:32148392-32168392 GCF_014529385.1 Adiantum capillus-veneris | reverse complement strand
ATGTACCTGTCCCAAATCAAACCGATGGAAATTCTTGCGGCTGGAGATGTCTTCTCCATGAAAAATATCTCCTGCAAAGCTACTTTGTATTAAAACCTTTCATGACTAAGGTAACCATTTGGCAATGCATTCAGTTAGTTTTGGTTTAGTTTATAAAAGAATTCTCACCATGTGGTCTTTCAATTTTGTAGAGTGCTTTAAGAAACTACACATATGATTATTTGCAAAGATACCGGGTAAGTTTAATACAACACCTGCTTACTATGTCTAGCCCTAGAGAGCTTGAAGATAGCGGCTTGGATGGCCGCACTATTGATCTAACAATACATAACGTGCCACCACGACAAACCCCTGCATCCGATATAGTGGAATCACAACGGGCCGAGGGGGTCATATCAGCAGAAGATGAAAGAGCCGAGGATGAGGAAAGGTCAAATGAGCATACGGAAGGTGCTAGTGTACAACGAGAGGAGACAATGAAAGAGCCAAGTCAGCCAGTGGAGGAGCCAAAAGAGCCTATGGCTGAAACCCAAGATGAGGAAAGCAGGCCTATAGATGAGCAAAAGGATATGGATGAGGAAAGCAGGCCTAGGGATGAGCAAACTGATATGGATCAGGCAAGGATGTATGAGGCAAGCCGGTCAACCGAGGGAGAGGAAATGACCTTGGAGGAAACCTTGAATGAGGCAGAAAGAGCCATGGGGGAGACCCCTGATGAAGATGTGAATGATGACTATGAAGATCTGAATGATGAAGCTAAAGCAGAGGAGAGCAACAACGACATCAACACTACAGAGACCCAATATGGACCCTTGCTACCTGCAGATGCGGTTGTTCCGGTAATGTCTATTCAAGTATGGCAAAATATGTTCAGCTTCTAACTACTTATATGTACTTGTCAACTTTTACAGAGGTTGATTATCTTGGATGTCAATGGATTGCTGCTGATGCGCGTGCCTCTCGGTGACACAGAACCCTTTGAAGATTTGCAAACGTTTCAGATGGGAACTTGTCGAGTCGTGGTTCGTCTAGGAACCAAGGAATTTATTCAGTTTCTTATTCCGCGCTTCAGAGTTGCCATATGGTCTTCAATGCAAAGGCAAAACTTGTCGCCACTAGTTACAATAGTTTGCAGTGTATGCGACGCTCACACGTCAGATTTTGCCTTTTTGTATGATCAAAGAAAATGCGTTACCGTTGAGGGCCACTACCACCCTAAAAAACCACACTTACCTCTTTTGTACAAACCGTTTAGCCAAATCGGTGTACCCTTTGATGCAACCAATACACTACTGATTGATGATACTCCTGAAAAGGGAGAACTAAATCCGCCGGGAACAACTATCTCACCACCTTCTTTCGAGGGGCATTCCTTCGATTTTTACCTTGAAGACATTCTGATTCCATACTTACAGAAATTGTATCTCAGTCCATTGTTCACGGACGAGTTTGTACTTTCTAATGAATTAAGATGACTCTTCTATCATGTCTTTGTCTTGTCTAACATTGAGAGAGAGAGAGAGAGAGAGAGAGAGAGAGAGAGAGAGAGAGAGATTTGACATGGTAAAGAAATGTATTTCAAGCACACTTTTTCACAGGGCACAATTGACAAATGAGCTCAATAAACTTCATGTATTGAAAGTCATTTGTATACACTTGGGTTCACAAGAATATCTGTTACATTGACACTACTTCAACCCGACCATCCAACTCTTTGCACAAAATATCTTTTTCCCTTCGCTGCATCACCTTACGGCCAGCTAGGAAAAAGGAAAAATCTGATAGGTCCTTGTCCATTGACTCTTCAATTATGTCATGCCGCAAATGCTGAAGACTGCATAGCTCCCTTATTGTAACCACCAACAGTAGGCCATGCTCTTTATCAATCACTTCCACATCCACAGCAGGATTATCTTCCAAACCTGCAGAAACCTGGTCCATAGGAATGTACTTACCATTGAGCATTTGTGATCGCATCTACCAAAACGAGAGTAACAGTGATTGGCTTGCAATCATGTACTTGACAACTAGAGTATCAAGCGCGACCTCGCACCGTAAACCAATCTCTTCCTTTACATACCATCCTTTGTCAAGAAGTTTGTCACAGGATGACTGCTGAAATGACTTACATATGAACATAGTTTTTGTAACACGGATGTTGTATCTATGAAACAACTCTATGAAGAGTGCAACAGGACAAAAGTTTGCAATTCTAACCAGTTTGGTGGGAATAGAGCTACGTAGAGACCTCTGTATATCCTTGTAGAGCTTACTTCGCATTGCCTCCACCATTGTTTCCTCGGGAATTGGCCAGTCCACAGTGTTCCAATCGGTTGGTAGAGGTACTTTCACCAACATGCCATTCTTATTCCCTGAGCTGAGTTGGTAGAAGTGGTCATAAAAAAATATTCCCTCATCAGCCAGTCTTTTGCTGTTCCTCCGTGAATACTGTAGAGAACCAATGTGGGCATGAACAACATGGAAGAGGCCTATTATGCACTCCACAGGCTCCCATTGCTCATAAGAAGAGGGATAAACATCTGCAATATATATAAGAAGAGTTAAACTAAGAGTATCAATAAGTAAAAATGAAAAATCTAATGTAATTGAGCTATGAAGAATGGAGACATTGCTCATAACAAGCGGGAGAAACATTGCTAAATATATAAGAAAAGTTATAATGAGAGTATCACTAAGTTCACATGTCAAGAGTACTTACAATTGTAACGTGGTTGATGTATATCTGATACATATCCACCGTTTGCTATCACCTCTGGATGGGTAAACACATGCTGAACAAGAACTTCCTTTACAGATCGTTTGCCGATTTCAACTTTGAAATCCAACACTCTGGCCTTCCATGCTGAGCGGTAAACGTTGATACCACTAGACCTCTTGGGTCTTCTTGGTTGCATGAGGACCCATGAACCTTTGTTTATCCTTTGTCCAACCCATTGGTTCTCTGCACTTATTGAAGTTGATATTGTAATTGAGGATATGCTACTACTTGGCCTTCTAGGCAAAGTGCAACTGTTGGTTGTTGGTGTGAGAGACAGTAAACACCTGGAGCTTCTTGGGCGAGAAGACGTGGAAGCCATAGCTCTCAGAGAAAAGCTTTAGTGGAGGGAGATTCACTTTGAAAGCATTCTAATGGAGGGAAAGTGTTTTAGAATTCCAATATCTTGTGCGGGCTTAATGGTCACCCTCCAGTACGTTAATGACCATAAGAGAATATCAGAAGTGGGACCACATGCAAGCACCTAAAATCTCGGTAAAAGGAAGGAAATTACGATGCTACAATCCTAGATTCGTGAAAGTTTTATGCTATTTTCCTATTTTTTGAGTCTTTCCACGTACTTTCCTACGTAACGTAGCCTTCGTGCTCATTGGACGCGCTCTATTTTTCTCTCTCTTCATATGGCCCTCCAAATGACGTCTGAAATTTCGTAATGATAGACGTAGAAATTTGGTGCTAGATTCATTATGGATGTCATGATAGTCCTAGTGTAGGGTACCTGGGCATAAAGAAAACTTATGCACTCAATAGGGTCTGCCTTGAAAACGTGGTAACACTATTTACATGGAACTCAATTTGAAATAGTGTCCGACCATAGCACTACAAGTTTTAAACTTTTCACTAGTTGAGAAAAAGGGCACTTTCTCCGCCGTTTTTCACACCCGCGAGGAGTAGAAAAATAGAAACAGGTTGTCAATTATTTTTTGCATAAGAAAAATGTGTCTTTTTCCATAAAAAATTTGAAATTTCCACCCTTTTTTGGAATAGTCACCGCGCCATGACTGTTCCCTCGATTATAAAGTTGATTTTTGCATGAGTTTTATTTTTTCTCAGCCGTGAAAAAATCACATCACGAGATGCAAAAATCTATTTTCTCACTCATCAAGAGTAAATCTCATTTTTCACAGCGATGGGAAAAGTTCTAAAACTTGTAGTGTAAGAGTATAAAATGGTCTACACAATAATCTGATTTGAAGGGTCAAAAGGCTAGCTAGCCTAAGATTCTTGCGGTGTATGACACCAAGCTCTAGTATAGTAAGAGATGATACAATGTGCTAGCTGATGCTCTTAATCATATGCCGTAGATCAAATCTCTTCTCTTCACAAAATTTCAAAGTGAGTTTTTGAAATCTCTAAAGGGTAAATGTGAGCATGATGATGTGTATTTCAAGGTGTGGAGCCATGTCAAAATGAGGGATCCTTCTCACTCCAATGCTGGCAGTGAGTCTATTTCTTCCACACATAATTCTCATCCTTCAAGTGATGAGCTACAAAGATGGAACAATTTTTCCATAGATGATGGGTACCTGCTCCACAAGGGAAGAGCTTGTGTACCAGATAGACGTAGACATTTGGTGCCAGATGTATTATGGATGTCATGATAGTCCTAGTGTAGGGTACTTGGGCTTAAAGAAAACTTATGCACTCATACGGTGATAATTTTATTGGACATGTTTACATGGGTATGTTCAAGGCTATGTCTTTCATTACCAAAAATATCAAGTTAATAGAGAAGAACCCATGAAGGCAAGAGTTCTCTTGCATACTTTGTAGATTCGCAATGATAAATGGGAGATTATCTCTATGGATTTTCTTGTGCATTTACCAACCACTGTACTAGATCATGACTTGATATGGTTGGTGGTTGATTAATTGACTAAACTTTGCAAATTTATTCCACTAAAGATCACTATTAGGACTCCAGAGTTAGCAAAGTTATTGTTGCCAATACAACAATATTGGATGATTATGACCCCAAGTTTAACAACTATTTTTGGAGGTTTGTGTTTAAATGATTGGGAACACAACTCAAGCTCAGTATATCATCTAGACATGGATGGATCGACTAAATGCTAATCAAGGCCTTATAACTTGGTTGTTGTGAACTCCAATTGGATCCAAATGAGCTTAATTGAGTGCAATTAGACCCAATTGACTGTAACTAAATGTAGTTGGTGTTCAATTTAGAGCCAGTTAGTGAAATTGAGTAGACCATGTTTCCAATATGCTCAAGCTAATGCAATCAAGTCTATTCAAGTGCCACTTAGACTCAATCTAGTGAGTCTTACCAATAATGCACGTATGGGATTTAACAAAAGGATATTTTTATTTATTCTCAAGAGAAAAGGTTATAATTTACCATATAAGGAAGGAGATTGACAAATAAGTTTAGAGGTTGAATAGAAAATTTGTTTGTCCAAATGCACCTCTTTTACAAACATTAAGTCCAGTTGTCATAAGAGAAATAACGCTTTTGTACCCATAGCATAGAGATCTAAAGAATCCAAGAGATTAGATGGGGCATCAAAGAATTCCTCCTCTGAAATGTCTTGTAAATTGAAGGAGAGGTCTAGAAAGAAGTCAAAAATCTCTATAAGGGAGCTTCCTAGTTGAACCTGGATGGGAGTTATCATGATGTCTACTCTTTGATAGAGCTAGCAAACGAGGTATTTTCATATGTGGGATTATTTTTGACCTAATTTTATTGTGATTAACGGATATGGAGCATGTAGCAAATTGACAAAGAGAGAGAGAATCTCAACGAGGAGACTTTGAAAAGCCAACTTTTCACTTTATTTTGATTGATTAAAAACCACTTACATATTCAGGATCCAGAAGACAATATTAGCCAATGATTTTAATCGTGCAAAACTCCACAAAAAACAGTGGTTTGCATTTGGTCTGAGTACATGTGATGGAAGAGTCCAACATACCACTTGAAACTATGAGTAGAAGCAGCACCCCCCCCCCCCCCCCCCCCCCCCCCCACCTTGACAACAACATCGGGGTGTGTGTACTTCCCTCGGACAGCAATCAAAGTGGGGACAACAAGAATTCAAACCAAACACACAAAGATGGGCGGTCTTACTGCATTTTTGTGTGCTCTTCATGTGGCAATGTCTAAACCTATACAAATTTGTTGGACAAAAACATGACAACTTGACAAACCAAAAATAGAAATATGAAATGAAACTCTTACTGATGACATATTTATGGTTGGCAAGACAATAGTATCCAATGCTTTTCACCATGCATAACTCCTGAAAAAACAGTGGTTTTCATCTATGCTTTGATGTGGCCATTTTCCATGGGTTAGACACTGATATAACAAGGGCTTGAAAACCCAACCATACCCCCCTCCAGCCCAAACCATTAATAATGCGCTGAGTACATCCGCTGGAAGCTGAGAGCCCCCCCGCCCCCCCGGACAAAAACATTGGGACCATCGGACAACAGTCACAGTGGGAAAAAGAAGAACTCAAACTAAACACACATAGATAGGAGGTCTTACCACATTTTTGTGTGCTCTTCATATGGCACTTTCTATACCCATGGAAATTTATTGGACAAAAACATGAAAATTTGACAAAAAAAAATATTTTCATAGGAAATTGTTACTGAGAAAACCAAATCTTTGAAGCCTTGTACAATATTCTTTAAACAAACCACTTGCACAGTGATTGTGTGTCTCGTAAAAATTTGCAACCCATGTATCTTCTTTCTTTATCCAATTTCTTTGCCAATTTAACATATGGCCTCTTATATGTAGATATACCCCACAGCAGAATGGGGTCACAGAAAGGAAAAACAGGCACATTGCAGAGGTTGCACGTGCAGTGATGAATGAGAAGAACACGCCTCATCATTTCTGGGATGAAGCTATAAATACAGTTGTGTACATTATGAACAGGACACCTACAACTGCGGTGCATGATGTAACACCTGAGGAAAAGATTAGAGGTACAAAGCCTGATTTGGCACACTTGAAAGTGTTTGGCTGCATAGCTTACGTGCATGTACCAGATGAGTTGCGAAGGAAATTGGATCCTAAAGCAGAGAAATGTATTCTTGTGGGATATTCCCTTGAACAAAAGGGGTACAGGTACTACAATCCTACTACACGAGAATTACGAGTGAGCAGAGATGTAGTCTTTGATGAGATGAGCAGCTGGTATAGTAATGCACATGGCACTATTGGGGTTGATGTAAAAGATGATGTGGTTGTACAAAATGTGAGGCCACAGTCACAGGTTTTGAGTGGACCACAAGAGTCCTCTTCTTGTGGCTTTGTTGAGAAGCCATGGAATGGTAGACTACGTACGTAGGTTACTCCACCAGCAGGTACAGGGAATGTATCACGAAAAGGAAAGGAAAAGGTTGATGAACCTCCCTTTACGGCTGATGCATCATCAGGTTTTTCACATGTAGACATGGATTCAGATGGTTCTGAAAAAGTTTTGATGAAGAATTTGGAATTCCGGCTATCAGGACACCTGGTGCAAGGAAAGTACAAGAAGATGCTAAAGGGCAAAGGAGTGACCCACAGATCTAATAGAGTCAGAAATCCAGTTCAAAAATTGACTTATGATGGGTATCTAGCACATCACCAAGCCTACATGGCTAAGGTGATACAGGATGTGGAGCCCACATGTTTTGAGGATGCAGTTGGAAATGTGCATTGGGATGATGCAATGAATGAAGAGATGGTTGCATTGGAAGAAAACGACACATGGGAGTTGGTGCCATTGTCAAGTGGCAAGAAAGCTATTGGCTGTAAATGGGTGTATAAAACCAAGCATAAGGCTGGTGGTAACATTGAGCGTCAGAAGGCAAGGCTGGTCGCAAAGGGTTATGCATAGACGTATGGCATAGACTATGAGGAGACCTTTGATCCAGTGGCAAAGATGACGACTGTGAGAGCTGTCATAGCAGTGGCTACATCTAGAGGATGGATTATGCATCAAATGGATGTAAAGAATGCCTTCTTGAATGGTGAGTTGCAAGAGGAAGTGTATATGGATCAGCCACCTGGTTATGTTGATCCAGGTTACCTAGATTATGTATGTAGGCTTCTCAAAGCCTTGTATGGTTTGAAGCAGGGATTTAGAGCATGGTATGACAGGATTGCCAAGTATCTTGTCAGTATTGGTTTTAGAAGAGCTCATGCTGATCATTCACTCTATGTACGTGAGAGTGATATGGGGATTGTGGTCATTACCATATATGTAGATGACCTTATTATTGTGGGTGACAATGCTATGGAGATTGACCATGTGAAGGGTCTTCTCAAACAGGAGTTTGAAATGAAATATTTGGGCGAGTTGTGCTACTTTCTTGGCATTGAGGTGATCAGGACTATAGAGGGTGTATGGCTGTCACCAGAGTTAGTAAACTTTGGACATGTTGTCAAAGTATGGTATGGATGATTGTAAGCCAATTTCTATTCCCTTGGATGTGAATACAAAGCTGAGTGCAGAGAAGGGTGATGTTGTTGAGGATGTCAAGATGTACAGGAAGATTGTGGGTAGTCTAATCTACTTAACTATCATGAGGACAGACTTGAGCTACACAATAGGCTTGGAGAGTCATTTCATGCAGCTTCCGAGGAATGCACATTTGGATGGATTACGATGCACACTTCGGTATGTGCAAGGGACTCTTGACTACGCATTGTTCTATGCAGCAGATGCACCGTTAGCATTGTATGGGTATACATATGCAGATTGGGCAGGTAGCATTGTTGATAGGAGATCTACGAGTGGATTCATGTTCTCTTTTGGGAGTGCTGCTATTACTTGGAGCAGCAAAAAGCAGCCTACGGTTGCTTTATTGAGAACAGAGGCCGAGTACAGAGGTGCAGCAGTTGCGGCATGCGAGGTAGCTTGGCTGCGCACATTACTTGAGGACTTGGGAGTGCAGGTGGACCAACAGATTGTCATCCATTGCGACAACCGCAGTAGCATTCAGTTGGCTAGGAACCCAGTGTTCCATGCTAGGACCAATCACATAGAGGTCCATTACCAGTACGTTCGAGAGCGAGTGTTGGCAGGCGACATCGACTTGGTCTACGTCAGCACAGAGTAGCAGATCGCGGATATCTTTACCAAGGCCGTTGGAGTTGAGAAGCTTCAACGTTTTCGGACTACGCTTGGACTCTGCGACATGCAGAGCTCGAGGGGGAGTGTTGAGATGTCGAGCTCTACATCTTGAGTTGGCATCCACTACGGGTCTTGGCCGCTTACGGAATTTACTCACTGGCGCGTTAGGTGACCGACACGGAGGATCTCTGCTAGTGATTCTACAGTTGGACTACACTTATAGTGCCAGCCTAGTATGCTTCTAGCGAGTTCACACTTACTGACCGCATGTACGTATGTGCTACTTTTTAGCCTTAGCACTTAGTCATTTTGTACTCTCTTTTCTTAGTGAAGAAGAAGAAGAAGCTTTCTATCTCTGTGTGTTTTGGGCTTGTCTTGTGTAGCTCTTTTGCATCCTCATTCTTTACATTTATAACTAGCTTGAGGACCTCTCTTCTTGAGCAAGAAAAGAGAAACCTTGTGCTCTGATACCAATGTAACATTTAATGGCCTAATAACTTGTGTGTTGCGGAAAATAGCATGAACATAGTGAGCATTTCATTAGAATAGATTCCTAATGAGAATAACAAGAGTGCTTGGGTGGAGAGAGCAACAAAAAGTATAACACCTGGTTAGATAGCATGACTAATACTTCAAAAGAGAGAGAAATTAAGCAATTGACAACAGTTGAGGACCCTATCTGCATGGAGCCGGTCCCCCCTCCAAAAGGCTTTGTATTATGGTTTCTCCCATTAAGAGACACATTTTACAATACAATTCTTTGTGTTCCTTCAATACTAGCTGGTGCAATTGAAGATGAAAATTTCAAGCGCTAAGAAATACACTTATCAAACACATCATCAATTCCCTCACGGTCTCAGACCCAAGGCCTCACACACCTTCCAAGATGGTGAGAGCTAGCGGGGTATGAGAGTAGATTGAGAGGAAGGAGTAGTATTACGAGAAAGATGTACATCTCCTCACATAATCACACATATTAGCATAGCTTAGCTTAATAATTAGCATGGTAGAGGAGATGAGCATGCATTGAAGCTTGGCTCTTGGTTGGATTTGCATCACAAAGCCAAGAGTTGTTGGTGTAGGCCTCCCTTCTCACAAGCTTGGAGTAGGTGATAAGCTTTCCATTAAAGGTTGAGAAGAGAGAGAGAGAGTGTTCTTGCTCTAGACATGAGCTTGTCTGAGTGTGTGTGGATAATTTCCTTTGAAAAATCAGCCCCCCTATCTCTCTTGGTCAACCCCTTTTACTATTTTCTCTTGCTAGCACCTCATTGGACCTCCCCATGCTTGCCAATAGGATTTCATGAGCATAAGTGATAGAATTCTGACATGTGTCCCCGTTTCCCCTTTTGTGAGAGCTTTAGGTAATTAATAAATGCAATTAAACTCTCATTGGACCCCTTTGCCTCTTGGCCAATAGGAATCAGGCAAGCCATTGGGCTGCTAAATGCTCATTGAATCCCTTGGGAGACTGTCCAATAGTCTTCTAGAGAGCTGAATTCCTATTGTTCTTTTTTAAGTGTTTTTGATATAATTAAACTAGATTTACTCTAGCCTAATTCTCATTGGTCCACTTCCATGGCCATCCAATAGGATTTGAGTAGACTTTGTGGGCATCTGGCCTATGGCGCTCACACATGTCCCTCTTTCCCCTTGTGTACAAATGAAGCTTGTGAGTGTGTGTGTGTGTGTGTTTCTCTCTCATCCCCTACTTCGTGGGCTCGCCCCCTCCTATGTAGGGACTTGTGAAGACTTTTGTACACACACACAAAGCATCCAAAATTTCCTAATCTTTGACCTTTGGACACAACCTTTGAATTTTGGAACCTTAGCATGTTGGAAGTCTTAATGGGCTGAACCCTAAGGTCTTTGGAGCCCATTGTTCAACATAGCTCTTTTGCAGATGCCCCCCCTTTGGATCCCTACTTTGGCTAGTCTGCGAGCTTAACCAATATTCTAGCTTTTTTTCCCCTGGCACTTCCCCATATTAAATGATCAGTTTAACATGAGAAAATCATTTAGGAGAATTAGATATTAGTTATTATGCACCTTCTTCATCACCTTGGCCTAGAAATGTAACTTGCCATCAACCATGTCTCAGCTTGCCTACAATGTGGGTTTTGATATGCTATTCAATTGACCACTAGCTAGGAGAACCTTGAACTCTAATATAACGTGTTGGGACTTGCAGCTATGGAGGACGAAACCTTTAGGACGGCATGGTAAGGGAAGGTTATATACTAACAAAGAGAGAGAGAAATTCAAGGAGTAAAGTCTTTGACAAGACCGCTTTGCATGCTATTTTGTTTGATTGAAAACCACTTACATATACAAGATTGGCTAGACAACATTAGCCATGCTTTTTACCATGCAAAACTCCACAATAAATTGTGTTATGCATCTGTGTTTTAATGTGTCCCTTTCCCATGGGCTAGACTAAGATCACAAGTGCTTGAAAACCCAGTAGATTTTTGATTGTATTGTTGTTGTAGCTAGAGAAGATGGAGAACATGTAGGTTTGGTTGAAAGGCTGACAACACTGTGGAGAGTAAGCATCCATGTCCTCTACCTCACTAGCTACAGAGAAACCTCCTTCATGACAATGAGCCACGGAGTGAGGGCTGGCTTTTGTATATATACCCTATGGAAACCTTTTGCATCAAGACATGTGGGTTGATTAAGTTGACATGTGGAAACTTCAAACACCTCATGAGAAGCCCTTCAGAAACCCCCGAATCACGAAACAAACCCACTCCTTGGAATTTCTTTGACCATATCCCATGTACCAAAACTACAATGGGCCCCATGAAAGATCATCGGGCTCTCGAGTTCCTATTCACAAACTTTTGCTGCATTAGATATTGTATAGTACCAAGCACTTCCTCACCTCGGGGGTTCACTATTTAGTACTCCCCTATATAACATGCATTCACGGGATAATTAGAATACCCCTTTTTAACATGTTTGAATGAGTAAAATGACCCCTTATTTTAGCAGTTTTTCCAACATGGAAGATATATACTCCGATGGATCCATTATTAAGAACTCCTATTTATAATGAACATTCACAAGGCGCATAACACCCCACCCCACACCCCCCCCCCCCCCCTCCCTCCCTCTCTCAAAATGTTGACATAAACGGATTGAAGCCTCTTTTTTTACGAAGTACGGGGTTTTTTTAAGAATGGAATTAAACCCCTTCTCTTATTAGTGTATTTCTATTTTATTGCTTAGATTTACAAAAATGGAAAACCCTTCCTTCTGAGCTGATCACACGATATATTAAGATGATTATATGTATGCACTTCATTTCAAAGTCTAGCTATAGCCATAACAAAAGTCTTGCAAAGCATCAAGAGATTGATTGCAGGCTGAGAGTTTCTACATGCTTGTTGTGCATGTAGCAATCTACAAAATTGTATATACAAAACACTTAGATCTTGGATGTAGCTTATCTCTTATATATGAGTTAACATAGGAAAACTTTTGGTAACAAGTCAATACAAAGTACTTCAATAGAGTAATGAGAAAAGGGTTTCCTCTTTTGGTCTTCTTCTCACATTGGTGACCTTGCAAAATTCTCCTACTACTTTGTAGGATTCGTTAACTAATAGAAATAATATGTCATTCATATACATCTCATGCTACATTTTCACGAAGTACGCAATGTGTTTAAGAAAGCGTCAGGCCTCTAACTGTGAGGATATGTAGCAGAATCAAGCGATGCACACATGATTCAAAGCAAAAGACACACTTAAAATGAAAAAATTTCCAGCTATGAAAGATCACGCTATAAAAAAGCCAAAGTCAGCTCAAAACTTTTGTGTCTGCGATGAGTGGTCACTTTCACACTACGACACTATGTACATTGTAACATTTTCTCCCGCATATCAAAAGGCATAAGCGGTTGGGTCAACATTTGAATTTCACATTGTAAATGTGCCACAACACGACAACGTTGCAGAAAAGAAGTCCAAGAATCGTCATGTTGGGTTCAAATGTGGAGAGTCCAATTAATAGCACTTGGGTTTAATGGAATCTACATAAATAATGTTGAGTGTTTGCAATTGGCCCCGAATGCAATGTAAGTAAATGCAATTGAGGTTCAATTTAGAGCTAAGTTAGTGAAATTGAGTACGTTAGGGTTCCATACTGGCTCAATCTAATGCAATCAAGTCTACTCAACTGCCACTTAGTCTCAATCTAGTGAAGCTCACCTATAATGCATGTATGCGATTTAACAAAAGGATATTTTTCAGTCAAAATTTGTCTCTTTTTAAGAGAAAAGGTTATATATCATGCACCAAATATATAAGAAACGAATTTCAGAAACACTTTAAACATTATAAGGAACGAACTTTAAACACTTTAAACATTATATGAAAACGTAGAGCTCTTATTTTGCGCCCATGAGGTGGAGATATGAGGTTTGCGAGAGATCAGACGAGTCTTCCTCTGAAATGTCCTGCAAATTGAAGGAGACGTCTAGCAAGAAGTTGACAAGCTCCAGATGGGAGCTTCCTGGCCGAACCCGGCCGAGTGATGTCTGCTCTGCGGCAGAGCCAGAGAACGAGCTATTTTCACATGTGGGATTATTGTTGACTTGATATCTGGCTGTATTGTTGCTGCTGCTGGAGAAGATGGGGAACACATACGTCTGATTGAAAGGTTGAGAACACTGTGGACAGTAAGCGGCCATGTCCTCCACTTCACTAGCTGCAGAGGACCATCCTCCATGACAATGAGCCGCCTTGGAACTCTCTAGAGCACTCTGCAGCGTACGGACAATCGGAGAGTCTGCGCTGAGCCGCCCTCAGCGCGGAAGCACAAAAACAGCAGCGGCATGCCGAACAGAATGAGGTCCAGCTCCTCGCGGGTGGTGCAGTCGGCGAGCATGGTTGCAAAGCGAGAAGCCGCAATGGATGCAGCGTTCGGGTGACCTCTAACAGTGAAGTGGCGTGCCTGGAGTTTGATAAGACGAGCCGGCTCCTCGTCCACCGGAGAGAGCGCAATGGGGCCGCCAAGACTCAGACTGCGAACCTGAACGGAGACGGGAAGCTGAAGCAGGCGTTGCAGACGAGGCGAGGGCGTTGGCAGGAGCGATGCGATGCAAGGCCAGCAGAAGACGTGACCACAGCCGGCCAAAGCCACCGGGAGCAATGCCTCCCGTACGCCGCATCGGCCGCATGAGGCGCTGCCGCTGTTAAGTTGGATGCTGAAATGGCCCATTACTTCAAGATCCCGTCCACCTGGTTGAGTGACAATGGTGAGCTTGCGATAGATGTGGGGCCTGCGGCAAAAGGGGCAGGAGTAATTGGCAGATTGGCTGAACCACTGTCTCAAGCAAATATCGCAGAACACGTGGCCACATTCCGTCAGCACTGCCACGTCTTCAAGCTCGCGGACACGATTCGTCACCTGTTCCCAGCAGATTGCGCAAACAAAGCCATATTGTCGGTAACTGGCTGCCGGCTTTCGCGTCTCTTTGCTCCTAAAACATGATTTGTGCATCGGTCGGTCTCCAAGGAAGTCGGGGATCTCAGGGAGGCTCATCACTCTTAACTAGTCTTGCTTGGTGGGCCTTGCTATATAATATGTAGAATATAAGAGGACGTATTCAAATTGACTTCAAATTGACAGGTAGCATCCGGCACTCAAAGGGAACAAGAGAATGACTAATTTGGCAAGGGCGGCATTGCGTGAAATTGATATACATTTGAAAGTCTACTAACATAATATGGCGGAAAGGGGAGCCCTTTACAAGTGTCGCAATCTGCGATTTGAAGGCTAAAATTCAAAACTAAAAAAAGCCCCTTTGCACGCGATAAAGAGGGAGAGAGGGGGAGAGAGAGCCAACCGAAGGCGGTCGGCCGTACTAGTTGCTGTAATGTTTATGGGAGGAGACAAAGTTAAGTGCATCAATTATTAGAGATTATAGGGATGGTTACAACTCATATTAAAATTAAGCGAGGTTGTACTACTATGTCTACTGATGAACGTTTTTTCTAGTATGCGTGTTACATATAAATTCTTGCCAACGGAAAGTATTTCAAATAAAAAATTTTCATCGAATGGTTGGTAGCGCAGAATGTCGGCTCACATTTTTGAAGGTGGATGTCTAGTGTGTTTTGTCTTTCTTCTTTATAGTTATAACTTATTTGTGTTTTACCTTTCTTCTTTTGTGGTTATTCCCGATACAATGAATGAGAACAATTATACATGTAACTTCACCTTCTGTGTTTTGTGTTATGGCATCGACAATGTATGTTGCATGTACACAGTTGCAGGTAGCCAGTGGACCGAGCTTGTGATATGGCATGTGTTACAAAGCTCCCGTGCGTGACTACAAACTGGGGTAGTTGAGAAAGATCACCGAGCAAGAGAACACATTTGTTGTTGAAGGGTTCTGCCAATGTACTGCTTGTTATATAGACATTTTGTCTTAAGACAAGGTCAAAAGTCGTTTGGGTTAACATGGATAGTTCATCTATAATTATAATATCTGACTCTTTTATGTCCAAATATCGCTCATCGGTCTCATGGGATACTGTTGATTCGTGGTTGCTATCTTGAAATGGAATTGAATGTAGATGCAATGGTGCTAAGTCTTATTGCTGCCGCTCTCATGGCAAAGCGCCCAACAATAATACAAAAGTGAGGGCAGTAGGAGTGTCTATTTCATTTGTATGTCAACCTCATTTACCGCTATGCATGTGAGGTACGCCGCCGTACAATAGGAACATATTTATAGATTCTGCGCAAAGATATCACATTGCATGCTCCAATCTTTATACAATGCACAATTTCAAACCATGACCTAGTATATGGACGATAAGCTAGTTTCAAGGTGGTTCATTAGGAAATTTCGGAGGTCATTTGGAGGGCCTTCTAAGAAAATGTATTTTTTGCACTCTCTCTCTAGAAAAAATGACAAATAAAAGAGCTGGGTCTTTCATAGTAAAACTTCAAAAAGTGTACTTTAAGTAGATTCCTTACCCCTCTGAACATTCGTTCGTAGTGATTGAGGGATAATACTCTTTTTAGTTGTATTGAATGAACAACGTCAATACGGAGGGAATGAGGCTAACATGGAGGGACGAATCCGCAGCCGCTATTCACTTTCCATTAAACCTGCACACTTGGCTAATGGCGCACTCCTCAAATGGCACAAATGTTACCCACAAACGAGCCAAATATCACCTTCACATTGATTTGGACAATGAGTACCAACCATTGATTAAGCGCAGTAAAACAAACACACATATACCTCCCACCTCCATAGACACGCTCAGAGCTCAAGGAGCTAAACACATAGATATCTGGACGAGAGGCTCTCTCTACCCTAAGAATCCAATAACTAATGCGTCTCCACCGTTTGTCAATCCTACAAGCTTATTGACCTTTGCTGGTGATGGAGAAAACGGCCTTCTGGGTTATTGTAAATCACTTACAAGAGAAGCTGGAACTTACAAGAGCATTCTCCAAGCTCAACAATGTGAGATTGTTCGCCTTTCACATTTACATTCTACAGATCAGGTTACCATTTTGCAACATAAAACAGAGGTACAAGAACTGAAAGGAAAGGTGCGAAGTTGTCAAATGAAGGACACCATCTTGGGTGGTCGTATCCGAAAGAAGAAATTGCGCAATCTTGAAACATTGCAGGTTGCATCAGGAGGTCTCAAGAAAAGAATCCGAGCATTAAGGTGATGCTTCTTGGTTGGCTACGTTGTCTTAGTTAAGTAATCTCTTTGTTTTTTCTTGTTATGCATTGTTTTCATGTGCCTAAATAGTGTTAGTGAAGCAAATTTTCTGTTATTTACTTATGCATTGTCTTCATGTAGAGACTCAATCTATCCTGACAAGGAAAACATTGACCCCAAAGCCAATATAGGAAAGAGATTGAAGCCACTTATAAGTAGAAGCCTGGCAGCAGATATAGTACATGACAAGAAGTTTAAGGTTCTACAAAGAAATGTAGTGGACCGCTTTATTTCAGAGAACTCAGTGCCTGCAAAAGAGATACAAGGCACACTTGATTCACTTTGTGTAAGCAAAAGAGGATATTCGGCTATCCAAAAGTCTGTCTCATCCATCTTTGTTAGGAAGGGTATAAAATCCAAACTTCTACCATCAGCCTCAAGTGTTTGGAAAGAGAGGCTTCAGCTTAACGAGGCACAGGGAGACTATCTTGGACAGCCTTTTCATATTAAAGCAACTTACAGTGGCCATGGAGCCAACATGGCATATGATGAGTTCAACAATATTTTTATGGACCTGCGGATACTACAGAAGAGAATGGTGGAGTTTTACAACATCACATTTGAAGAGTCACGTGGACTATTACATTTTGTGTTAAAACTGGATGAGTGTGAGCTTGTTAAAGAGAAAAAGCTAGAGCGTGTTACTATTACTTTAATGAATAGAGCCCTCTCAAAGTGTCCCAGTGATGATCCTTTATATTTTAGTGTTCAATCAGAATCTAACATATGGTGGCTTGGTGCGTTTGAGGTAAGCGATATTCTCAAGTAAGCTCAAATATTCAGATCTAGTTAAGTCTCATTTATTTTGTGTTGCAGGTAAAGAAAGAAGATCATGAGATTCTATATTGGGTGTTCCATCGAACTAATATTCCGGAGCTGATTGATCGACAGACTAACCAGGGAGAGGTACTACGTCTAGATGGAAGGGGAGACTTTCAAGTTCAGTGGCATCTTGCAGGTGACCTTAAAACATTAAAGTGCATGTATAATTGTGGAATGGGTGCAATGGCAAAGTCACCGTGTTTGTTCTGCATGGAGCCTGCAAAGGTCATGGACCCAAAGTGGTGGAGAAAAGCTCCAACACGTCACATTGAGGATCCTGCTTTTCGACCAGTTTTGAAAATACCACTTGTGAATGTTCACATTTGTACAATGCATGCCCTTTGTAGAATTGTAGAGAAATTGGTCTACTTATACATCGGGTTTGCTTGGAAGATTAAGAACTCTGCAGAACGACAAGTAGCCTTGCAGTGCTTAGAAATGGTACTGTCGGATATGGGGCTTCATGGTGGCAATGTGAAAATCCAGCGGGATGAAAAGAGATCAACTGCTGAGAAGGATGTCCCATGCAAACCATGCATCGGTGGGGTGAAGGCACGGAGGTTTTTATCTAAGCCCCAAGGTACAAGAGATCCAAAGCTAACAAAACATGGAAAAATATATAACACATCTTATGTTAGCAAGGTAGAGTATCAGAGCTGGAAAAAGCTACATATTGTAGTCAAAGACCACGAACCAACTACTCGTAACGCGAAGGCTGAGGTTTGGCGATCAATAGACATCCTATTTTTGATGTGCGACAAAGATGACTGGTCACAAGGTGATATGAACAAGTTCAAGGAAAATCTCAACCTTCTGAAAAAATCATTCAAGACAGCATGGACAGACACCCAGATTACTCACTACATGGTATTATCATGTATTTCTTTCTCTCTTATGTGCAAATATGTGAGTGTAAAACATTCTAACTAATCTGTTTTCATATCCAGCACATCATCTTCAATCATTTGCCATATTTTATACAGAAGTATGGGAACCCGGCAATATGGAATACCCAAGGGATGGAAAAGTCTCATTACATGGCGAGAAATGCTTATTTCAGGCACACACGACATGGTGGCTCTCGAATCAAGGCTAACAGTTTGAGAGAACTATTTGAATGGTTCTATCGTAGAATCATTCATCGAATGCAGGCAAAAGAAGTCTTGGCAAATTCAGCAACAGCACAAGCCATCAGACATTTACAACAACAAAAAGCTAAAAGATCAATGGCATACAACAACTCCGGAGCTCGTGAAAGTCAACGAAGGTGGAGAGAGACAATGGTGTGTGTGAATCACAAGTGGAGAAAGATACTCTGAGTGGATGGCATTGTAAAAAATTTATGTAATACATGATCTTATACAATTGGTACTTGAAGTGTATCAAGATTTTGCAGGTTCAATTTTGTTTTTTGGCACGTCACCCTTGTAACGAATCATGAGATGTTTGCCATACTCTAAAAGTTCATCTGGGTTTTGTCTACCAAGAGCTAGTGCCATTGCTGTGTAGGTGTAGTAATACGCTGCCCGACCACCTGTATAGCCTGGGCAGTAACCAAAACAATCTCTAGCAAACACTTTGTCAACAAGAATGACTTTATCTGCACTTTTGGGCAGCACCGGTCCACCCAAGAAGCGTGATAGTGTCTTGAATGTGTAAGTTGCTATTGAACCCTCTTGTGACATGGAATTGTGAAAAACTACTATCGGCGACTCGCAGAGCTTTGAAAGGTACTGTGCTAGGGCCGCATCCCTTCCTCGATACTCTCTTGTCCGGCGCCGAAGGAAGTCATCCTTGTCAGCAATCCAAGACTGCACATACAATGTCAGAAATGACACAAACAGAGAGAGAGAGAGAGAGAGAGAGAGAGAGAGAGAGAGAGAGAGAGAGAGAGAGAGAGAGAGAGAGAGAGAGAGAGAGAGAGAGAGAGATACCATGAAGCTCTCATCCTGCAGAAAGAGGTTTTCTTGCCACAGGTCTACAGATGTAGTTGACCCCTGACCTGAATGGTTAAACCAATCCTCCACTTCTTTGTTACTTTTCGATGGTCTTAGGCTTTGTCTTATTGCTTGGAAGGTGGCTTCATCAGGTAGTGTCTCCTTGTATTTTTCAGCTTTCTCAAAGCATCTTCGAAGGCATTCCATTGGATTGCTGGATGTTTCCATTGCCTCATCATCACTACTATCCTCTGAAACAAATCCACTCCTCTCCTCTTGGACTCTGGAAATAATAGCCAGGGAGAAATCCTCCCTTAAATAAAACACACTTTGCACATCATGTAAGAAGATATAGGTCCTGTCTCCAATCCTGAACTCAGGCACAGCTGGCAACATCATCTGAGCATGCTTCTCAGTGAAGTTACTGACATCCAATGGAAGTTTGATTTATGTGGTTTTCACAGAGAGCATCTTACTTCTTTGTACTTCAATTGCCTCAACCTCAAGGTCGACTGTGTCTTCAACCTCCTCGACTTCTTGCATATGAGTTGTCTCCTCGCATTCCTCTTCTGGTGCTGCATCCTGC